>NW_026277848.1:0-590 GCF_023373465.1 Oncorhynchus keta | reverse complement strand
TAGTAATCTAGTCTGTAGACTGATGACAGTAGTAATCTAGTCTGTAGACTGATGATGTAGGCTGATGACAGTAGTAATCTAGTGGGTAGACTGATGACTGTAGTAATCTAGTCTGTAGACTGATGATGGTAGGCTGATGACAGTAGTAATATAGTCTGTAGACTGATGGTGTAGGGTGATAACAGTAGTAATCTAGTCTGTAGACTGATGGTGTAGGGTGATAACAGTAGTAATCTAGTCTGTAGACTGATGGTGTAGGGTGATAACAGTAGTAATCTAGTCTGTAGACTGATGGTGTAGGGTGATAACAGTAGTAATCTAGTCTGTAGACTGATGGTGTAGGGTGATAACAGTAGTAATCTAGTCTGTTGACTGATGATGTAGGGTGATGACAGTAGTAATCTAGTCTGTAGACTGATTATGGTAGTATTCTAGTCTGTAGACTGATGATGTAGGCTGATGACAGTAGTTATCTAGTCTGTAGACTGATTATGGTAGTAATCTAGTCTGTAGACTGATGACAGTAGTAATGTAGTCTGTAGACTGATGATGTAGGCTGATGACAGTAGTTATCTAGTCTGTAGACTGAT
>NW_026277847.1:0-78697 GCF_023373465.1 Oncorhynchus keta | reverse complement strand
ATGGATGGAAAGGTATGAAACACGCTTCCAATGCTTATGATACTGCACCATTTATTCCATACCAGACAAAGAACAAAGAACACGTCCTCAGATATCTCCATTCTACAGACGGGCCCTTTGGGATTACAGATACAGTCCATCACCAGATCTACTCCACTGGGGAGATATACACTGTAGAAAGACATAGCTACCATCCTCCCTGTGTGTGTGAAGCATCATGCTGTTAAAGGACTAGGGTAGACTATCTTAGGCTGGGTTAAGGAGTGGCTGGTACGTTAGCAACAGGAAGGTGGGTTGAAGGGATCGGAGCCGGCTCAGCTCCTGTTTGCAGAGCCAGGGTGGCCCCTGGACGCGGAGCCAGGGTGGCTCCTGGGAATTGTTCAGGTCTTTTTGCTGTGGAGGCATGGATAGCATGGATAGCTGGTGCCATTGCTTGGGCAGGAGGAGGTTGAGGGGGGATGCCGGTAAGAAGGTTCGGAGGGACTGCTGGTTCTGGAAGGGGGTTTCGGCTGAACCAGGTGCGTCAGGATTGTGAAGTCTGATGGGTTACACATGCAGTTCTATGAGGTGTGGGAGCTTTCCTCATACTCTTTGTTCCTTGTGTGCGCCATAGACCAGATTGTTTTGTGTCCGGAAGAAGACAGCAATCAGATCCGGCTGGAAGGACCATAAAGAAAAAGACGAGGGTGAACTGTATCTTAGGCGAGGTTGACGACTGATGTTGCCACTATTGTGCATCTGTAAGAATGCAGGAATGATGGTTGAAGACAAAGTTTCCAGTTTTGGTTATTTTATTACTAAACTATCAAGAAAACACTAGGACACAGGAGCACATTGTCATGTCTGCTCCCGCTCTTCCCCTCCCCTGGCGCTTGAGGGCGCCAGGTTGCCCTGCATCACGCACTCCTGCCATCCATCACGCACACCTGCCTTCCCTCATCACGCGCATCAGCGTTAGTGGACTCACCTGGACTCATTCATCACCTGTTTATTTCATCCCCTATTTGTTCAGTTCCCATCACCTGTTTATTTCCTCCCTCACCTGTTTATTTGTCCCCATTTGTTTCCCCATCACCTGTTTATTTCCTCCCCTATATTTGTCAGTTTCCCCATCACCTGTTTATTTCCTCCCTATGTTTGTCAGTTCCCATCACCTGTTTATTTCTCCTATTATTTGTCATTCCTCATCACCTGTTTATTTCATCCCTATATTTGCAGTTCTCCATCACCTGTTTATTTCCTCCACCTGTTTATTTGTCAGTTCCTCATCACCTGTTTATTTCTCCTTTATTTTGTCAGTCTCTACACCTGTTTATTTCTCCCTATTATTTGCTATGTTGTCGCCCTACAGAGCGCTTCCCCATCACCTGTTTATTTCCTCCCCTATATTTGTCAGTTCCCCATCACCTGTTTATTTCCTCCCTATTATTTGTCAGTTCCCCATCACCTGTTTATTTCTCCTCCCATCACCTGATTGTTTGTCAGTTCCTCATCACCTGTTTATTTCCTCCCCTATATTTGCCATTGTTCCCCACACCTGCTTATTTCCTCCCTATATTTGTCAGTTCCCCATCACCTGTTTATTTCTCCCCTATTATTTGTCAGTTCCCATCACGAGCGATTTATTTCTCCCCTATATTTGTCATCACCAGTGTTCCCCCTATCACACCAGTTTATTTCCTCCCTATATTTGTCAGTTCTCTCCATCACTGTTTATTTCTCCCCTATATTTGTCAGTTCCCATCACCTGTTTATTTCTCTCCTATATTTGGTTTTCGTTTCCCCATCACCTGTTTATTTCCTCCCCTATTACGTCAGTTCCTCATCACCTGTTTATTTCTCCCCTATTATTTGTCAGTTTCCCCATCACCTGTTTATTTCCTCCCCTATTATTTGTCAGTTCCCCATCACCTGTTTATTTCCTCCCTATATTTGTCAGTTCCCCATCACTCTGTTTATTTCCTCCCTATTATTTGTCAGTTCCCCATCACCTGTTTATTTCCCTCCCCTATATTTGTCAGTTCCTCATCACCTGTTTATTTCTGTTTATTTCCTCCCTATTCCCTATTTGTCCCTCCTCATTTGTCAGTTCCTCATCACCTGTTTATTTTCCTTATATTTGCCAGTCCCATCACCTGTTTATTTCTCCCTCAGTTTTCTCCATCACTGTTTATTTCTCCCATTTGCCGTTCCTTCCTGTTTATATCTCCTGTTTGTCAGTTTCCCATTGTCAGTTCTGCCTGTTTATTTCCTCCTATTGTTTGTCAGTTTCCCCATCACCTGTTTTATTTCCTCCCTATATTTGTCAGTTCCTCATCACCTGTTTTATTTCCTCCCCTATATTTGCAGTTCCCATCACCTGTTTATTTCCTCCCCTATTTTGTCAGTTCCTCATCACCTGTTTATTTCCTCCCCTATTTGTCAGTTCTCCATCACCTGTTTATTTCCTCCTATATTTGTCAGTTCCCATCACCTGTTTATTTCCTCCCCTATATTTGTCAGTTCCTCATCACCTGTTTATTTCTCCCCTATTATTTGTCAGTTCCTCATCACCTGTTTATTTCTCCCCTTATTTGCTCAGTTCCTCATCACCTGTTTATTTCTCCCTATTATTTGTCAGTTCCCATCACCTGTTTATTTCCTCCCCTATTATTTGTCAGTTCCCCATCACCTGTTTATTTCTCCCCTATTATTTGTCAGTTCCTCATCACCTGTTTATTTCATCCCCTATATTTGTCAGTTTCCCCATCACCTGTTTATTTCCTCCCTATTATTTGTCAGTTCCTCATCACCTGTTTATTTCATCCCCTATTATTTGTCAGTTCCTCATCACCTGTTTATTTCATCCCCTATATTTGTCAGTTCCCCATCACCTGTTTATTTCATCCCCTATTATTTGTCAGTTCCCCATCACCTGTTTATTTCCTCCCCTATATTTGTCAGTTCCTCATCACCTGTTTATTTCACCCCTATTTTGTCAGTTCCTCATCACCTGTTTATTTCTCCTATATTTGTCAGTTCCTCATCACCTGTTTATTTCCTCCTATATTTGTCAGTTCCTCATCACCTGTTTATTTCCTCCCTATATTTGTCAGTTCCTCATCACCTGTTTATTTCCTCCCTATATTTGTCAGTTCCTCATCACCTGTTTATTTCATCCCCTATATTTGTCAGTTCCTCATCACCTGTTTATTTCCTCCCTATATTTGTCAGTTCCTCATCACCTGTTTATTTCCTCCACTATATTTGTCAGTTTTATTTCCTCCATAACCAGTTCCTCATCACCTGTTTATTTCCTCCCCTATATTTGTCAGTTCCTCATCACCTGTTTATTTCCTCCCCTATATTTGTCAGTTCCTCATCACCTGTTTATTTCCTCCCTATATTTGTCAGTTCCTCATCATCACCTGTTTATTTCACCTCCCCTATATTTGTCAGTTCCTCATCACCTGTTTATTTCCTCCCTATTATTTGTCAGTTCCTCATCACCTGTTTATTTCCTCCCCTATATTTGTCAGTTCCTCATCACCTGTTTATTTCCTCCCCTATATTTGTCAGTTCCTCATCACCTGTTTATTTCATCCCCTATATTTGTCAGTTCCCCATCACCTGTTTATTTCCTCCCCTATATTTGTCAGTTCCTCATCACCTGTTTATTTCTCCCCTATTTTGTCAGTTCCTCATCATGTTTATTTCCTCCCTGTCAGTTCCCTATTTGTCCAATTTCCCCTATTTTGTCAGTTCCCCATTTGTTTATTTCCTCCCCTATTTCATCACCTGCCCATGTTTATTTCCTCCCCTATTTGTTGTCAGTACCTATTTTTCCTCCCCTATGTTTGTCAGTTCCTCATCCCATCACCTGTTTATTTCCTCCCTATATTTGTCAGTTCCTCATCACCTGTTTATTTCCTCCCCTATATTTGTCAGTTCCTCATCACCTGTTTATTTCCTCCCCTATATTTGTCAGTTCCTCATCACCTGTTTATTTCCTCCCCTATATTTGTCAGTTCCTCATCACCTGTTTATTTCCTCCCGTATATTTGTCAGTTCCTCATCACCTGTTTATTTCCTCCCTATA
Organism: Oncorhynchus keta; assembly: GCF_023373465.1. NCBI lineage: Eukaryota > Metazoa > Chordata > Actinopteri > Salmoniformes > Salmonidae > Oncorhynchus > Oncorhynchus keta. The sequence continues at coordinate 74,619 of NW_026277847.1, read as the reverse complement.
TTTGTCAGTTCCTCATCACCTGTTTATTTCCTCCCCTATATTTGTCAGTTCCTCATCACCTGTTTATTTCCTCCCTTATATTTGTCAGTTCCTCATCACCTGTTTATTTCCTCCCCTATATTTGTCAGTTCCTCATCACCTGTTTATTTCTCCCTCCCCTATATTTGTCAGTTCCTTCCTCATCACCTGTTTATTTCCTCCTATATTTGTCAGTTCCTCATCACCTGTTTATTTCCTCCCCTATATTTGTCAGTTCCTCATCACCTGTTTATTTCCTCCCCTATATTTGTCAGTTCCTCATCACCTGTTTATTTCCTCCCCTATTATTTGTCAGTTCTCATCACCTGTTTATTTCCTCCCCTATATTTGTCAGTTCCTCATCACCTGTTTATTTCCTCCCCTATTTACTGAAACGTTGATTTGTCAGTTCCTCCATCACCTGTTTATTTCCTCCCCTATATTTGTCAGTTTATTTCCTCATCACCTGTTTATTTCCTCCCTATATTTGTCAGTTCCTCATCACCTGTTTATTTCCTCCCCTATATTTGTCAGTTCCTCATCACCTGTTTATTTCCTCCCTATATTTGTCAGTTCCTCATCACCTGTTTATTTCCCCTATATCCCTATATTTGTCAGTTCCTCATCACCTGTTTATTTCTCCCTATATTTGTCAGTTCCTCATCACCTGTTTATTTCCTCCCCTATATTTGTCAGTTCCTCATCACCTGTTTATTTCCTCCCCTATATTTGTCAGTTCCTCATCACCTGTTTATTTCCTCCCTCTATATTTGTCAGTTCCTCATCACCTGTTTATTTCCTCCCAGTTCCTATCACCTTTTATTTCCTCCCCTATATTTGTCAGTTCCTCATCACCTGTTTATTTCCTCCCCTATATTTGTCAGTTCCTCATCACCTGTTTATTTCCTCCCTATATTTGTCAGTTCCTCATCACCTGTTTATTTCCTCCCACCTATATTTGTCAGTTCCTCATCACCTGTTTATTTCCCTCCCTGTTTATTTGTCAGTTCCTCATCACCTGTTTATTTCCTCCCCTATTTGTCATTTCATCACCTGTTTATTTCCTCATTTGTCAGTTCCTCATCACCTGTTTATTTCCTCCACTATATTTGTCAGTTCCTCATCACCTGTTTATTTCCTCCCCTATATTTGTCAGTTCCTCATCACCTGTTTATTTCCTCCCCTATATTTGTCAGTTCCTCATCACCTGTTTATTTCCTCCCTATATTTGTCAGTTCCTCATCACCTGTTTATTTCCTCCCCTATATTTGTCAGTTCCTCATCACCTGTTTATTTCCTCCCCTATATTTGTCAGTTCCTCATCACCTGTTTATTTCCTCCTCTATATTTGTCAGTTCCTCATCACCTGTTTATTTCCTCCACTATATTTGTCAGTTCCTCATCACCTGTTTATTTCCTCCATCACCTATATTTTGTCAGTTCCTCATCACCTGTTTATTTCCTCCCCTATATTTGTCTCCATCACCTATATATTTGTCAGTTCCTCATCACCTGTTTATTTCTCCCCTATATTTGTCAGTTCCTCATCACCTGTTTATTTCCTCCTATATTTGTCAGTTCCTCATCACCTGTTTATTTCCTCCACTATATTTGTCAGTTCCTCATCACCTGTTTATTTCCTCCACTATATTTGTCAGTTCCTCATCACCTGTTTATTTCCTCCACTATATTTGTCAGTTCCTCATCACCTGTTTATTTCCTCCCCTATATTTGTCAGTTCCTCATCACCTGTTTATTTCCTCCTCTATATTTGTTCCTCATCACCTGTTTATTTCCTCCACTATATTTGTCAGTTCCTCATCACCTGTTTATTTCTCCCTATATTTGTCAGTTCCTCATCACCTGTTTATTACCTCCACTATATTTGTCAGTTCCTCATCACCTGTTTATTTCCTCCCCTATATTTGTCAGTTCCTCATCACCTGTTTATTTCCTCCACTATATTTGTCAGTTCCTCATCACCTGTTTATTTCCTCCCCTATATTTGTCAGTTCCTCATCACCTGTTTATTTCCTCCACTATATTTGTCAGTTCCTCATCACCTGTTTATTTCCTCCAGTTCCTACCTGTTTATTTCCTCCACTATATTTGTCAGTTCCTCATCACCTGTTTATTTCCTCCCCTATATTTGTCAGTTCCTCATCACCTGTTTATTTCTCCTCTATATTTGTCAGTTCCTCATCACCTGTTTATTTCCTCCACTATATTTGTCAGTTCCTCATCACCTGTTTATTTCCTCCCCTATTTTGTCAGTTCCCATCACCTGTTTATTTCCTCCCTTTTTGTCAGTTCCTCATCACCTGTTTATTTCCTCCCCTATATTTGTCAGTTCCTCATCACCTGTTTATTTCCTCCCTATATTTGTCAGTTCCTCATCACCTGTTTATTTCCTCCTCTATATTTTATTTCCTCCCCTATATTTGTCAGTTCCTCATCACCTGTTTATTTCCTCCCCTATATTTGTCAGTTCCTCATCACCTGTTTATTTCCTCCTCTATATTTGTCAGTTCCTCATCACCTGTTTATTTCCTCCCCTATATTTGTCAGTTCCTCATCACCTGTTTATTTCCTCCTCTATATTTGTCAGTTCCTCATCACCTGTTTATTTCCTCCCCTATATTTGTCAATTCCTCATCACCTGTGTATTTCCTCCTCTATATTTGTCAGTTCCTCATCACCTGTTTATTTCCTCCCCTATATTTGTCAGTTCCTCATCACCTGTTTATTACCTCCACTATATTTGTCAGTTCCTCATCACCTGTTTATTTCCTCCCCTATATTTGTCAGTTCCTCATCACCTGTTTATTTCCTCCCCTATATTTGTCAGTTCCTCATCACCTGTTTATTACCTCCACTATATTTGTCAGTTCCTCATAACCTGTTTATTACCTCCACTATATTTGTCAGTTCCTCATCACCTGTTTATTTCCTCCCCTATATTTGTCAGTTCCTCATCACCTGTTTATTTCCGCCCCTATATTTGTCAGTTCCTCATCACCTGTTTATTTCCTCCTCTATATTTGTCAGTTCCTCATCACCTGTTTATTTCCTCCTCTATATTTGTCAGTTCCTCATCACCTGTTTATTTCCGCCCCTATATTTGTCAGTTCCTCATCACCTGTTTATTTCTCCTCTATATTTGTCAGTTCCTCATCACCTGTTTATTTCCTCCCCTATATTTGTCAGTTCCTCATCACCTGTTTATTTCCTCCCCTATATTTGTCAGTTCCTCATCACCTGTGTGTCATAGCTGTGTGTAAGTTGACTATGCAAACAATGGGATTTTCAACACGTTTCTTATAAACAGAAGAAGTGATGCAGTCAGTCTCTCAACTCTTAGCCAAGAGAGACTGGCAGCATAGTATTTATATCAGCCCTCTGATTACAATGAAGAGCAAGACGTGCCGCTCTGTTCTGCCAGATGCAGCTTAACAAGGTCTTTCCTTCAGCACTCGACCATATGACTGGACAATAATGAAGATAAGACAAAACTAGAGCCTGCAGGACTTTTGATCAGAGCAAATCAAATCAAATTGTATTTGTCACATACACATGGTTAGCAGATGTTAATGTGAGTGTAGCGAAATGCTTGTGCTTCTAGTTCCGACAGTGCCATAATATCTAACAATAATATCTAACAGTAATATCTAACACATCATCTATAATATATCAATTCCCAACAACTACTTAATACACACAAATCTAAAGGGCTGAATGAGAATATGTACATGTAAGTGATGGCGAAGGTGCAATAGATGGTATAAAATACAGCATATACATGTGATATGAGTAATGTAAGATATGTAAACATAATTAAAGTGGCTTTATTTAGAGTGCATTGTACATTTATTAACGTGGCCAGTGATTGGGTCTCAATGTAGGCAGCAGCCTCTCTGAGTTAGTGATTGCTGTTTAGCAGTCTGATGACCTTGAGATAGAAGCTGTTTTTCAGTCTCTCAGTCCCAGCTTTGATGAACCTGTACTGACCTCACCTTCTGGATAGCAGCGGTGTGAACAGGCAGTGGCTTGGGTGGTTGATGACCTTGATGATATTTTTGGCCTTCCTGTGACATCGGATGCGGTAGGTGTCATGGAGGGCAGGTAGTTTGCCCCAGTGATGCGTTGTGCAGACCACACCACCCTCTGGAGAGCATTGCAGTTGAGGGTGGTGCAGTTGCCGTACCAGACTGTGATACAGCCCGACAGGATGCTCTCGATTGTGCATCTGTAAAAGTTTGTCAGGGTTTTGGGTGACAAGCCACATTTCTTCAGCCTCGTGAGGTTGAAGAGACAATGTTGCGCCTTCCTCACCACACTGTCTGTGTGGGTGGACCATTTCAGTTTGCCTGTGATGTGTACGCTGAGGAACTTAAAACTTTACACCTTCTCTGCTGCCCCCAGGTGGTGAGGATAGGTAGAAACACATCTGCCACACTGATCCTCAACACTGGAGCCCCGCAGGAGTGCGTGCTCAGTCCCCCCCTGTACTCCCTGTTCACCCACGACTGCATGGCCAGGCATGACTCTAACACCATCATTAAGTTTGCAGACGACACAACAGTGGTAGGCCTGATCAACGACAACGACGAGACAGTCTATAAGGAGGAGGTCAGAGACCTGGCCGGGTGGTGCCAGAATAACAACCTATCCCTCAACCTAACCAAGACTAAGGAGATGATTGTGGACTACAGGAAAAGGAAGCACGCCCCTATTCTCATCGATGGGGCTGTAGTGGAGCAGGTTGCGAGCTTCAAGTTCCTTGGTGTCCACATCACCAACAAACTAGAACGGTCCAAACACACCAAGAAAGTTGTGAAGAGGGCACGACAAAGCCTATTCCCCCTCGGGAAACTAAAAAGATTTGGCATGGGTCCTCAGACCCTCAAAAGGTTCTACAGCTGCAACATTGAGAGCATCCTGACTGGGTTGTATCACTGCCTGGTACGGCAATTGCTCGGCCTCTGACCGCAAGGCACTACAGAGGGTAGTGTGTATGGCCCAGCACATCACTGGGGCTAAGCTGCCTGCCATCCAGGATCTCTACACCAGGCGGTGTCAGAGGAAGGACCTAAAAATGGTCAAAGACCCAAGCCACCGCAGTCATAGACTGTTCTCTCTACTACCGCATGGCAAGCGGTACCGAGTGCCAAGTCTAGGACAAAATGGCCTCTCAACAGTTTTTACCCCCAAGCCATAAGCCATAAGCCATAAGACTTCTGAACAGGCTACCCGGGCTACAGGCTACGCCCCCCTCTTTAACGCTGCTGCTACTCGGTTTATCATATATGCATAGTCACTTTAACTATACATTCATGTACATACTACCTCAATTGGCCCGACCAACCAGTGCCCCGGCACATTGGCTAACCGGCTATCCTCATTGTGTCCCGCCAACCACCACCCGCATAGTCACATTAACCATATCTACATGTACATACTACCTCAATCAGCCCGACTAACCGGTGCCTGTATATAGCCTCTCTACTGTATATAGCCTCTCTACTGTATACAGCCTCTCTACTGTATATAACCTCTCTACTGTATACAGCCTCTCTTCTGTATACAGCCTATCTACTGTATACAGCCTCTCTACTGTATATAGCTTATCTACTGTATACAGCCTCTCTACTGTATATGGCCTCTCTACTGTATCCAACCTCTACTGTATACAGTCTCTCTACTGTATATAGCCTCTCTACTGTATACAGCCTCTACTGTATATAGCCTCTCTACTGTATATAGCCTCTCTACTGTATATAGCCTCTCTACTGTATACAGCCTCTCTACTGTATATAGCCTCTCTACTGTATATAGCCTCTCTACTGTATATAGCTTATCTACTGTATACAGCCTCTCTACTGTATATAACCTCTCTACTGTATACAGCCTCTACTGTATATAGCCTCTACTGTATATAGCCTCTACTGTATATAGCCTCTCTACTGTATACAGCCTCTACTGTATATAACCTCTCTACTGTATACAGCCTCTCTTCTGTATACAGCCTCTACTGTATATAGCTTATCTACGGTATACAGCCTCTACTGTATATGGCCTCTACTGTATATAGTCTCTCTACTGTATACAGCCTCTCTACTGTATACAGCCTCTACTGTATACAGCCTCTACTGTATACAGCCTCTACTGTATATAGCCTCTACTGTATACAGCCTCTACTGTATACAGCCTCTACTGTATATAGCCTCTCTACTGTATATAGCATCTCTACTGTATATAGCCTCTACTGTATATAGCCTCTCTACTGTATACAGCCTCTCTACTGTATATAGCCTCTCTACTGTATATAGCCTCTCTACTGTATATAGCCTCTCTACTGTATATAGCCTCTCTACTGTATACAGCCTCTCTACTGTATATAGCCTCTACTGTATATAGCCTCTACTGTATATAGCCTCTCTACTGTATACAGCCTCTCTACTGTATATAGCCTCTCTACTGTATATAGTCTCTACTGTATATAGCCTCTCTACTGTATATAGTCTCTCTACTGTATATAGCCTCTCTACTGTATATAGCCTCTCTACTGTATATAGCCTCTACTGTATACAGCCTCTCTACTGTATATAGTCTCTCTACTGTATACAGCCTCTCTACTGTATATAGTCTCTCTACTGTATATAGCCTCTACTGTATACAGCCTCTCTACTGCATATAGCCTCTCTACTGTATACATCCTCTCTACTGTATATAGTCTCTCTACTGTATACATCCTCTCTACTGTATATAGCCTCTCTACTGTATACATCCTCTCTACTGTATATAGTCTCTCTACTGTATACAGCCTCACTACTGTATATAGCCTCTCTACTGTATATAGCCTCTACTGTTATTATTCACTGTCTTTTTACTGTTGTTTTTATTTCTTTACCTACCTATTGTTCACCTAATACCTTTTTTGCACTGTTGGTTAGAGCCTGTAAGTAAGCATTTCACTGTGAGGTCCACACCTGTTGTATTCAGCATTTCACTGTGAGGTCTACTACACCTGTTGTATTCAGCATTTCACTGTGAGGTCTACTACACCTGTTGTATTCAGCATTTCACTGTGAGGTCTACTACACCTGTTGTATTCAGCATTTCACTGTAAAGTCGACTACACCTGTTGTATTCAGCATTTCACTTTAAGGTCGACTACACCTGTTGTATTCAGCATTTCACTGTAAGGTCGACTACACCTGTTGTATTCGGCGCACGTGACAAATAACATTTGATTTGTCCCTTCGATGTGGATAGGGGGTGCTCTTTCTGCAGTTTCCCCGAAGTCCACGATCATCTCCTTTGTTTCGTTGATGTTGAGTGAGAGGTTGTTTTCCTTGCACCACACTCTGAGGGCCCTCACCTCCTCCCTGTAGGCCGTCTCGTCGTTGTTGGTAATCAAGCCCACTACTCTTGTGTCGTCTGCAAACTTGATGATTGAATTGGAGGCGTGCATGGCCACGTAGTCGTGGGTGAACAGGAGTACAGGAGGGGCTGAGCACGCACCCTTGTGAGGCCCCATTGTTGAGGGTCAGCAAAGTGGAGATGCTGTTTCCTACCTTCACCACCTGGGTGCGGCCCATCAGAAAGTCCAGGACCCAATTGCACAGGGCGGGGTTGAGACCCAGGGCCTCAAGCTTGATGATGAGCTTGAGGGTACTATGGTGTTGAACGTTGAGCTGTAGTTAATGAACAGCATTCTTACATAGGTATTCCTCTTGTCCAGATGTGATAGGGCAGTGTGCAAGGTGATGGCGATTGCATCGTCTGTGGACCTATTGGGGCGGTAAGCAAACTGAAGTGGGTCTAGGGTGGCCGGTAAGGTGGAGGTGATATGATCCTAGTCTGTTAAACTAGTCTGTTAAAGCACTTCATGATGACAGAAGTGAGTGCTACGGGCGGTAGTCATTTAGTTCAGTTATCTTTGCCTTATTGGGTACAGGAACAATGGTAGCCATCTTGAAGCATGTGGGGACAACAGACTGGGATAGGGAGCGATTGAATATGTCCATAAACACACCAGCTAGTTGGTCTGCGTATGCTCTGAGGACGCGGCTGGGGATGACGTCTGGGCCAGCAGCCTTGTGAGGGTTAAAACAACATATCCTTGAGTCTCTGGAAAAGAAAACCTCCCAATCCACTCCTGAGAGAGACCAAGTCTGACATTCAACATTTATCACCACTTTTCAACCTGCTTGACAGAGAGAGACAGAGAGAGAGAGACAGAGAGACAGAGAGAGAGACAGAGAGAGAGACAGAGAGAGAGAGACAGAGAGACAGAGAGAGAGAGAGACAGAGAGAGAGAGAGAGATACAGAGACAGAGAGAGAGAGAGACAGAGAGACAGAGACAGAGACAGAGACAGAGACAGAGACAGAGAGAGAGAGAGAGAGAGAGAGAGAGAGAGAGAGAGAGAGAGAGACAGAGAGAGAGACAGAGAGAGAGCGAGACAGAGAGAGAGAGAGACAGAGACAGAGACAGAGAAAGAGAGAGAGAGAGAGAGACAGAGAGAGAGAGACAGAGTGAGAGCGAGACAGAGAGAGAGAGAGACAGAGACAGAGACAGAGAAAGAGAGAGAGAGACAGAGAGAGAGAGAGACAGAGAGAGAGAGACAGAGACAGAGACAGAGACAGAGACAGAGAAAGAGAGAGAGAGAGAGAGAGACACAGAGAGAGAGAGAGACAGAGAGAGAGACAGAGAGAGAGAGACAGAGAGACATAGACAGAGAGACAGAGAGAGAAGGAAGAGGCTGTGGAATGAGCAAGTGGATGATAAAATATATGAAAACCGTGGAGCAGGTCCTAATGGAGGGAGAGGTCAAAGTGCACAGGAAGCGGCTAAAATGCACTCCAACCTTTACTGTGCCCTGAGATTTATCACATTTCACATCTCCACTCATCACAGAGAGAGGGAGAGAAAACGCAACCTTTCCCTTTATCCTCTCCCGCCACCTCACCTCAAAGCCGTTAATGAGAGCAAGCCAGATGGCCATAGTATACAGTTAGAATGAGTAGAACCGACATTCTCATTTAGTGCTATACATGAAGTGAGCAGTAGATATGTACGGCTGTCAGACAGAATATTGAAATATACCGAGTATGAAAACAGACTCACCAAGGCCTGATCATACTAAAAGTCTGTTGATGCTCCTTTCCTAAAATTCTGTCACAACTTATTTGTTTTAGAACTCTGCTGTTGCTTCTTCATTCTACAATTCTGCCAATGCTTTTTCATTTTAGATTGCTGATAAAGCATACCCATTTTAGGTTTCTGCTGAAGCTCTCTTGTTCAAAATTTTTGCCAATGTTCTCTCATAGAACTTTGCTGAACTTTCATGTCTACAATTATGTTGAAGCTTTCTCATTATGGAATTCTGCCAACATTGTCTCGTATAATTCTGATCAAATTCCGCTGAATCTTTCATGTCTAGAATTCTGTTGAAGCTATCTCATTATGGAATTCTGCCAACATTGTCTCGTATAATTCTGATCAAATTCCGCTGAAGCTGTCATGTCTAGAATTCTGTTGAAGCTTTTCTCATTATGGAATTCTGCCAACATTGTCTCGTATAATTCTGATCAAATTCCGCTGAAGCTGTCATGTCTAGAATTCTGTTGAAGCTTTTCTCATTATGGAATTCTGCCAACATTGTCTCGTATAATTCTGATCAAATTCCGCTTAAGCTTTCATGTCTAGAATTCTGTTGAAGCTTTTCTCATTATGGAATTCTGCCAACATTGTCTCGTATAATTCTGATCAAATTCCGCTGAAGCTGTCATGTCTAGAATTCTGTTGAAGCTTTTCTCATTATGGAATTCTGCCAACATTGTCTCGTATAATTCTGATCAAATTCCGCTGAAGCTGTCATGTCTAGAATTCTGTTGAAGCTTTTCTCATTATGGAATTCTGCCAACATTGTCTCGTATAATTCTGATCAAATTCCGCTTAAGCTTTCATGTCTAGAATTCTGTTGAAGCTTTTCTCATTATGGAATTCTGCCAACATTGTCTCGTATAATTCTGATCAAATTCCGCTTAAGCTTTCATGTCTAGAATTCTGTTGAAGCTTTCTCATTATAAACTCTTCCAATGTTCTCATAGAATTATTCTGACATTTCATGTCTAGAATCTGATTAACGCTTTCTTGTTCTAGAATTCTGCTGAAGCTGCCTTTCTCATTCAACACTTCAGCCAACGCTCTCTCGTTGAATTCTGCTGAAGCTGCCTTTCTCATTCAACACTTCAGCCAACTCTCTCTCATTGAATTCTGCTGAAGCTGCCTTCCTCATTCAACACTTCAGCCAACTCTCTCATTGAATTCTGCTGAAGCTGCCTTCTCATTCAACACTTCAGCCAACTCTCTCTCATTGAATTCTGCTGAAGCTGCCTTCCTCATTCAACACTTCAGCCAACTCTCTCTCATTGAATTCTGCTGAAGCTGCCTTCCTCATTCAACACTTCAGCCAACTCTCTCTCATTGAATTCTGCTGAAGCTGCCTTCCTCATTCAACACTTCAGCCAACTCTCTCTCATTGAATTCTGCTGAAGCTGCCTTCCTCATTCAACACTTCAGCCAACGCTCTCTCATTGAATTCTGCTGAAGCTGCCTTCCTCATTCAACACTTCAGCCAACTCTCTCTCATTGAATTCTGCTGAAGCTGCCTTTCTCATTCAACACTTCAGCCAACTCTCTCGTTGAATTCTGCTGAAGCTGCCTTTCTCATTCAACACTTCAGCCAACTCTCTCATTGAATTCTGCTGAAGCTGCCTTCCTCATTCAACACTTCAGCCAACGCTCTCTCATTGAATTCTGCTGAAGCTGCCTTTCTCATTCAACACTTCAGCCAACTCTCTCTCATTGAATTCTGCTGAAGCTGCCTTCCTCATTCAACACTTCAGCCAACTCTCTCTCATTGAATTCTGCTGAAGCTGCCTTTCTCATTCAACACTTCAGCCAACGCTCTCTCATTGAATTCTGCTGACACTGGTTGGTTCTGCATGAGCCCATTTGAACTGTTTCTAAAGTCAGCGGTTTTAACAACACAATAAAAGAGGAGAAGAAAATCAATTTCAGAAACATAACATCGTATTAGTCTCCATGTAAAATCACATTTTATTATGTCAAAAATAAAACAAATCAACTTATAGTAGACTTGAAAAATATATATATTTCCAATCATTCAGATTTGTACTCAGATTTCTGTTAAGGTCACATTTGTCTGTGAATCTTGGAGTATCACTGTATAACAGTACAGGTATAGAATGACTATAAGGCACATTAACAAAAAAACTAAAATGGTTAAATCCCTGTAAAACAACACATTCATTTATTTAAGTATTAACAGTTCAAACCGTATTTTAAACTGAATCAGCACCATAAAATACATGTAGTGGCAGTTTATGTACCAAACATATGTGCAACTACAATAACGCATAGTCACAGGAATATTTAAGCGTATTTGCACTATGTCAGTAACATAGCAGTTGAAGCAGTTTGCAAATAATTACCAACTCATAAAAAGCAGCTACTTTTCTGTATTAAATAATCACCCCAACAAAATGTTAATCTACAATTACATATGGGAAAACAACAACAACATTTCAGAAACATTGTAAGTTAGCACCATTCAAACTTCCCATAGGCTGTCTGGAGAGCCAGGACTAAGGCCTCTATTCAGCAGAAACACACCAACGGAAAGGGGTCAGAACTTTGAACTGTGATCCCACATTTGAGGTCAAGCCTCCTTTTTGAACAAGTGTCACCCCCACTGCACCTGTATGGTATATTCACAGTCTCTCTAGCCACAACCACAGGGTCTCCATAGACACAACCACAGGGTCTCCATAGACACAACCACAGGGTCTCCATAGACACAACCACAGGGTCTCCATAGACACAACCACAGGGTCTCCGTAGCCACAACCACAGGGTCTCCATAGACACAACCACAGGGTCTCCTTAGCCACAACCACAGGGTCTCCATAGACACAACCACAGGGTCTCCATAGACACAACCACAGGGTCTCCGTAGCCACAACCACAGGGTCTCCATAGACACAACCACAGGGTCTCCATAGACACAACCACAGGGTCTCCATAGCCACAACCACAGGGTCTCCATAGCCACAACCACAGGGTTTCCGTAGCCACAACCACAGGGTCTCCGTAGCCACAACCACAGGGTCTTCATAGCCACAACCACAGGGTTTCCGTAGCCACAACCACAGGGTCTCCATAGCCACAACCACAGGGTCTCCGTAAACACAACCACAGGGTCTCCATAGCCACAACCACAGGGTCTAGGCATAAGTTGGAATGGTATCATATTCTACCTGTAGGTACCAGAGTTGAAACAAGACCCACATGCCTCGGCCCCTCTATCCGTAACCAGTATCATTCGATTGCAGGCCAGGCCATAGAGTTTTATAGAGGGCCCACTTGCCTTAAATCCTATTTTAGCATGGACATCACCATTGGGGAGTTACACTTTTTGAAGTTATCAACTTGGTGGGGCTTTTTCAGTCACAGAAGCCATTATGGCAACGATGCAAATATGTGCCATCTGTCTAACTCTATGGGCCGATCTCAGCTGTTTAAAGATATTCTCCAGTAGTTATGTATACTTTTTAACTAGTAGTTCTTAAAGTAGCAATCACAAGCCATAAGTGGTCCCTGAAAATTGCGTACTAAGTCACATACAGTATGTGCAGATATGTGCACCACGTCATTTCTCTCTCTCTCTCTCTCTCTCTCTCTCTCTCTCTCTCTCTCTCTCTCTCTCTCCCTCTGCATGCTGGGAGTGTTTGGTGCATGCTGGGAATTGTATGAGCGAAGGAGTGCATGTGTCGTGTAGAGTTAGATATTCACAACTTTCTTTTTGTGTTTCTTCTGTGCTGATTAAGGTTATTATTTTTGTTGTGGTCGAATTAAGTATTTGTTTTTCTTTTGTGCTGATTAAGGTTATTATTTTTGTTGTGGTAGAATTAAGTATTTGTTTTTCTTTTTGTGCTGATTAAGGTTATTGATTTTGTTGGGGATGAAGCCCGAATGGGGATGCCGTCCCTTCTTCTGGCACGGCTTTAGGTGTGTTACTGAAGTTGTGGTCACGGTGGAGGATTTGTTTTTCTGGTCGCTGTAGGAGAGAATTTTTGTTGGATATGAGAATTTGTTTTTCTTTTGCATCCTGATGAATAATTATTTTTGGTGTTTTTCTTAAAGAAGAGTTGTCTTGTAGATCGATTAAGGTTATATGGTTGTATTTCTTAAAGAAGAGTGTCTTGTTTTTCTTTTGGTTGATTATGGTTATTATTTTTGTAAAGAAGAGTATTTGTTTTTGGACTGTGCTGATTAAAGAAGTTATTATTAGATTTGTTGTACTTCTTAAAGAAGAGTGTCTTTTAGATCGGATGGTACTTCTTAAAGATTATTTTTGTCTGTGTAGATTAAGTATGGTACTTTTTAAAGAAGAGTGTCTTGTAGATCGGGGATGGTACTTCTTAAAGAAGAGTGTCTTGTAGATCGGATGGTACTTTAAAGAAGAGTGTCTTAGATCGGATGGTACTGTCACGGTGGAGAAGAGTGTCTTGTAGATCGGATGGTACTTCTTAAAGAAGAGTGTCTTGTAGATCGGATGGTACTTCTAAAGAAGAGTGTCTTGGATGGTGGTATTTCTTAAAGAAGAGTGTCTTGTAGATCGTTGATGGTACTTCTTAAAGAAGAGTGTCTTGTAGATCGGGTTGATGGTACTTCTTAAAGAAGAGTGTCTTGTAGATCGGATGGTACTTCTTAAAGAAGAGTGTCTTGTAGATCGGATGGTACTTCTTAAAGAAGAGTGTCTTGTAGATTGGATGGTACTTCTTAAAGAAGAGTGTCTTGTAGATTGGATGGTACTTCTTAAAGAAGAGTGTCTTGTAGATCGGATGGTACTTCTTAAAGAAGAGTGTCTTGTAGATCGGATGGTACTTCTTAAAGAAGAGTGTCTTGTAGATTGGATGGTACTTCTTAAAGAAGAGTGTCTTGTAGATTGGATGGTACTTCTTAAAGAAGAGTGTCTTGTAGATCGGATGGTACTTCTTAAAGAAGAGTGTCTTGTAGATCGGATGGTACTTCTTAAAGAAGGGTGTCTTGTAGATCGTATGGTACTTCTTAAAGAAGAGTGTCTTGTAGATCGTATGGTACTTCTTAAAGAAGAGTGTCTTGTAGATTGTATGGTACTTCTTAAAGGAGAGTGTCTTGTAGATCGGATGGTACTTCTTAAAGAAGGGTGTCTTGTAGATCGTATGGTACTTCTTAAAGAAGAGTGTCTTGTAGATTGTATGGTACTTCTTAAAGGATAGTGTCTTGTAGATTGTATGGTACTTCTTAAAGAAGAGTGTCTTGTAGATTGTATGGTACTTCTTAAAGGAGAGTGTCTTGTAGATCGGATGGTACTTCTTAAAGGAGAGTGTCTTGTAGATCGGACGGTACTTCTTAAAGGAGAGTGTCTTGTAGATCGTATGGTATTTCTTAAAGGAGAGTGTCTTGTAGATCGTATGGTATTTCCTAAAGGAGAGTGCCTTGTAGATCGGATGGTACTTCTTAAAGAAGAGTGTCTGGTTGATCGTATGGTTGAGCATGGTGTATTTCTTAAAGAAGAGTGTCTTGTAGATCGTATGGTTGAGCATGGTGTATTTCTTAAAGAAGAGTGTCTAGTTGATCGTATGGTTGAGCATGGTGCACTTCTTAAAGAAGAGTGTCTAGTTGATGGTATGGTTGAGCATGGTGTACTTCTTAAAGAAGAGTGTCTAGTTGATCGTATGGTTGAGCATGGTGTACTTCTTAAAGAAGAGTGTCTAGTTGATCGTATGGTTGAGCATGGTGCACTTCTTAAAGAAGAGTGTCTAGTTGATGGTATGGTTGAGCATGGTGTACTTCTTAAAGAAGAGTGTCTAGTTAATCGTATGGTTGAGCATGGTGTATTTCTTAAAGAAGAGTGTCTAGTTGATCGGATGGTTGAGCATGGTGTACTTCTTAAAGGAGAGTGTCTTGTAGATGGTATGGTTGAGCATGGTGTATTTCTTAAAGAAGAGTGTCTAGTTGATCGGATGGTTGAGCATGGTGTATTTCTTAAAGAAGAGTGTCTAGTTGATCGTATGGTTGAGCATGGTGTATTTCTTAAAGAAGAGTGTCTTGTTGATCGTATGGTTGAGCATGGTGTATTTCTTAAAGAAGAGTGTCTTGTTGATCGTATGGTTGAGCATGGTGTATTTCTTAAAGAAGAGTGTCTTGTTGATCGTATGGTTGAGCATGGTGTATTTCTTAAAGAAGAGTGTCTTGTTGATCGTATGGTTGAGCATGGTGTATTTCTTAAAGAAGAGTGTCTTGTTGATCGGATGGTTGAGCATGGTGTACTTCTTAAAGAAGAGTGTCTGGTTGATCGGATGGTTGAGCATGGTGTATTTCTTAAAGAAGAGTGTCTGGTTGATCGGATGGTTGAGCATGGTGTATTTCTTAAAGAAGAGTGTCTTGTTGATCGTATGGTTGAGCATGGTGTATTTCTTAAAGAAGAGTGTCTGGTTGATCGGATGGTTGAGCATGGTGTATTTCTTAAAGAAGAGTGTCTGGTAGATGGTATGTTTGAGCATGGTGTATTTCTTAAAGAAGAGTGTCTGGTTGATCGTATGGTTGAGCATGGTGTACTTCTTAAAGAAGAGTGTCTGGTTGATCGTATGGTTGAGCATGGTGTACTTCTTAAAGAAGAGTGTCTGGTTGATCATATGGTTGAGCATGGTGTACTTCTTAAAGAAGAGTGTCTGGTTGATCGTATGGTTGAGCATGGTGTACTTCTTAAAGAAGAGTGTCTGGTTGATCGTATGGTTGAGCATGGTGTACTTCTTAAAGAAGAGTGTCTGGTTGATCATATGGTTGAGCATGGTGTACTTCTTAAAGAAGAGTGTCTAGTTGATCGTATGGTTGAGCATGGTGTACTTCTTAAAGAAGAGTGTCTAGTTGATCGTATGGTTGAGCATGGTGTATTTCTTAAAGGAGAGTGTCTAGTTGATCGTATGGTTGAGCATGGTGTACTTCTTAAAGAAGAGTGTCTAGTTGATGGTATGGTTGAGCATGGTGTACTTCTTAAAGAAGAGTGTCTAGTTGATCGTATGGTTGAGCATGGTGTACTTCTTAAAGAAGAGTGTCTAGTTGATCGTATGGTTGAGCATGGTGTACTTCTTAAAGAAGAGTGTCTAGTTGATCGTATGGTTGAGCATGGTGTATTTCTTAAAGGAGAGTGTCTGGTTGATCGGATGGTTGAGCATGGTGTACTTCTTAAAGAAGAGTGTCTAGTTGATCGTATGGTTGAGCATGGTGTATTTCTTAAAGGAGAGTGTCTGGTTGATCGGATGGTTGAGCATGGTGTAAAGGAATGTTTATTCAAGCTACGCCGCTTTTTTCTCCGTCAACAAGGGTAACGCCTTTTGAATGTCGCCCCAATGAGCTATTGGAGTGCGAGTTATTGCGGTTTGGGAAGTTCGCCAGTTCAATGAAGATTTTCCCGTTGGGTTGCAAACACCCGGCGTTGAAACAGGTAATGT
Source organism: Oncorhynchus keta (assembly GCF_023373465.1). Classification (NCBI taxonomy): domain Eukaryota; kingdom Metazoa; phylum Chordata; class Actinopteri; order Salmoniformes; family Salmonidae; genus Oncorhynchus; species Oncorhynchus keta. The sequence goes on along the minus strand of NW_026277847.1, from coordinate 58,013 downwards.
CATTTCGGCGACAGGTGTTTATGTTTTGGACTCACCGGAGCAGACTTTAGAGTCATCGTTTAAAGTCAAGTATGACAACAGACTGTATGTGGCTTATGCTAGTACAGGTAGTCAACGGTGTTTTGAGTGTGGGGATGTTGGCCATAAGCGACATGCTTGCCCGAAAATGGAGAAGGCCGAGGGAGGGGCGCAGGTGGTCCTCATAACGCCTGGGCCCACTGATGTAGGGAGAGGTGGGCCGACAGCGGCAGAGCAGCCACAAGCACCTGTTGCTGAGGAACAAGTTATCCGTGTTGAGGGCACGGAGTTGCAACTTGTATTAGAGGGAAATGTTATGCAGCAGAAAAGTATTGTTGTAGAAGGTAAGATGTATCTGAAGAGCCAGTTCCTCAGACTGGTGAGGAGGTGCCCAGTACAAGTGCTGGGGTACAGGAGGGGGGTTCCTGTGGAGCTAGGCTTCCAGGTGGTGGAGGAGATGCCCACTATGAGTAATGGGGTACAGGAGGGGGTTCATGTGGAGCTAGGCTCCCAGGTAGTGGAGGAGATGCCCACTACGAGTAACGGGGTACAGGAGGGGGTTCATGTGGAGCTAGGCTCCCAGGTAGTGGAGGAGATGCCCACTACGAGTAACGGGGTACAGGAGGGGGTTCATGTGGAGCTAGGCTCCCAGGTAGTGGAGGAGATGCCCACTACGAGTAACGGGGTACAGGAGGGGGTTCATGTGGAGCTAGGCTCCCAGGTAGTGGAGGAGATGCCCACTACGAGTAACAGGGTACAGGAGGGGGTTCATGTGGAGCTAGGCTCCCAGGTAGTGGAGGAGATGCCCACTACGAGTGCTGGGGTTCATGTGGAGCTAGGCTCCCAGGTAGTGGAGGAGATGCCCACAACAAGTAATGAGGTTCGGGTGGGGCTAGTCTCCCAGGTAGTGGAGGAGATGCCTGGTACGAGTGATGAGGTGCAAGTGGGGAGTGTTGAAAGGGATGTGGTAGAAGGGAGTCAGTTGTCTGTGGTCTCAGCTGAGGATCAGGAGAAGGATATGGATATCTCTTTTGATATGACAGCTGCTGGTGAGGACTCAGTTTACAATCTAGAGGAGGTAAATTAGTTTCTGGATCAGACTTTTGGGAAATCTGTCAAATTGGCAGATTATTTTGACGTTGATAAGTTTGTGAGGTCAGCAATTGAGTGAGAAGAAGCGGTTTCGCTTGAGGAAATGTATTACTACTGTTGCAGCAAAAGGTGGTGGGAAACGTGGTCAGGTTAAGAGAAGATTAAAATAATGATGATGATCATGCTTCATAGGGTGTCTTTTTTCTCCTTGGTTTCTCTGTGGTTTCTTCTGCTTTTCCTTTCTCTTTTCTACATGGAGGTACTAAGGGTTGGTTCTCTCAGTATTAATGGGGGAAGGGACAGGAATAAGAGGGCTTGGGTTTTAGAAGTAATAAAACAGAAAAGGCTTAATGTAGTTTTCCTACAGGAGACACATAGTGATGAGGAAAATGAGGTTGACTGGGGTATGTGGTGGGAGGGGGCAGCATATACTCAGTCATGGTACTAATTTCAGTGCTGGGGTGGCAATCTTGTTTTCCTCAGGCTTAGGGGTGACTGTGGTATCTACAACAGAGAATGTCAAGGGTCGGGTTTTATTGGTCAAGGTGGATGTAATGGGGTTTTTGTGTTGTTTTTGTATGTTTATGCTCCTAATGAGGGAGCCACAACCTCAGCTCAACTGTCTTATAGGGGACGGGTCCTGGTAGCTAATAATCTTGCTGCCTCTACCCTGTGGCACAGACTAATGATTTTGCAGCCTCCAAAGTGTCTGATACAAGAGCTTCAGAGGACCCTTGTCAATTTCTTCTGGTCTGGACAACACTGGATTAAAGCTGCAGCCCTGTACCTGCCACTGTACGAGGGTGGGCAAGGCCTGGTGGACATTTCTTCTAGGATCACGGCTTTCCGGCTCCAAGCAGCCCAGAGATTGTTGTACAGAGACGGTTTTAGCTGGGTCGAAACAGCCTACACATTGATGAGGAGACTGGGCTGTTTGGGCTTAGACAAGCACCTTTTCCTCTTATAGCTGGAGGCAGGTGATTTGCCTGACCTGACTCCATTTTATGAGTCTGTTATGCAGGCTTGAGAGTCCTTGTCAAGTCCCGTAAGGCCGGCACGCCACCAGGGATGTGGCTTTTTGAAGAGCCTCTTTTTCATAACACTGCCATCCAGTCCCGTGTTCTGGGTTCAGCTAGCCTACGTTCATGCCTGTTAGGCGTGGGGTGTACCAAGCTGGATCATCTGATGCGGAGCAGGAGCAGATCGTTGGAGGAGCTGGGAGAAGAGCGGGGATCCGATCATCTCGCCTACTGAGGAAGGTCGTCGCTGAGGTCTGCGACTCCTTGCCAGTGCTTCATCTGCAGTATGTGACTGACACTTCCAATTCTGATCGGTGGAAGGAGGGTCGGGATTATGTGTTCCCTGCACTGATTGTTAGTGCTCGAGGATGTGGGGATGCTGCTTTCCTTCGATACCCCGGAGCTGGGGGAGTTCAAGGAGATGGGAAAGAAGGCCATGTACAGAATATGTGTAATGGTGTCCCATGCCTCTTCCCTGGAAGGGGTAAAATCGACGAGGTGGGCGGATGTGCTTGGTCCAGGTGCCTCTCCAAAAGGCAGTTGGCGATCATTATACAAACTGCCTATTGATAAGAGGACAGCTGACCTCCAATGGAGGATAATACATGGAGCTATAGCCACCAACATGCATCTGGTACACCTGGACCCTACTATTAATATTGGGGAGGGGTGTCCATTCTGTGCTGAGTCTGAATCTCTGGCACATCTGTTTTTACTGTGTCCTAGGTTGGTCGGGATGATTGAACAGATCACTGATTGGTTCTCAACGTTGGGAGAGGTTTTCTCTTCCCAACTGTATATATTTGGGCCAAAGTACAGGTTCAGTCAAAAGGGGTGTAGTTGTGTTGCTTAATTTTGTGTTAGGGGCAGCAAAATTAGCGATATGGAAGACCCGAAAGAACAGTATTCGGGGACAGTGGTATGTGGATGTGGTAGGAATGCTGGAGGGAATGTTGGCAGCGAGACTAAGGGTTGAATTTGCCTATTATAAACTTGTCAACAATATTGATCTGTTTTAGAGTATATGGGGTATTCAGAGGCTGTTGTGTTTAGTTACTGTGGAGGAGGAATTGGAGTTGTGTTTTTAATTGATGTGTAACTGTGGTTTTGTATGAGTATCTATTGTGTGGTGGGCCCCCAGACCCAATAAAGATGATTTAAAACTCAAATATGTCTCTCTCTCTCTCTCTCTCTCTCTCTCTCTCTCTCTCTCTCTCTCTCTCTCTCTCTCTCTCTCTCTCTCTCTCTCTCTCTCTCTCTCTCTCTCTCTCTCTCTCTCTCTCTCTCTCTCTCTCTCTCTCTCTCTCTCTCTCTCTCTCTCTCTCTCTCTCTCTCTCTCTCTCTCTCTCTCTCTCTCTCTCTCTCTCTCTCTCTCTCTCTCTCTCTCTCTCTCTCTCTCTCTCTCTCTCTCTCTCTCTCTCTCTCTCTCTCTCTCTCTCTCTCTCTCTCTCTCTCTCTCTCTCTCTCTCTCTCTCTCTCTCTCTCTCTCTCTCTCTCTCTCTCTCTCTCTCTCTCTCTCTCTCTCTCTCTCTCTCTCTCTCTCTCTCCGTTGGGCCCACCCTCACCAAAGTACCGGAGCATGTGTCTTTAACAGTGATGTTTTCTTTGCAAGTCTGTCTTCAAATTGTGAACAGTGTGACCTTTTCAATGAAGATCTCACCACTGGCGGCTCGTACCACAGAGACATACATCGATTACACACACGCATGCAAACACACATACACACACACGGTACTGCCAGGGTGGTCCTCTGTCCTATGTGTTCTGAACACATAGGTAAACACACACACACACGGTACCGCCAGGGTGGTCCTCTGTCTTACGTGTTCTGAATACGTAGGTAAACAGTACCATGTTAGATTGTTTGATTGATTCATGGTTTCTGCTCTGAAGGGTTGGAAATGTGGGACTCAGGAGTTCTGAGAGCTGGGCTGTTTGTTTTCTCTGTTTAGACCTGGGCCCATATCAGCTCTTATCCCAATACTGGGGGCTCTGCCTGGGGGCCAAGGTCTCTGCCTGGGTGCTTCCTGACCTGGGGGCCAAGGTCTCTGCCTGGGGTCTTCCTGACCTGGGGGTCAGTGTCTCTGCCTGGGGGACAGGGTCTCTACCTGGGGGACAGGGTCTCTACCTGGGGGTCAGGGTCTCTACCTGGGGGACAGGGTCTCTACCTAGGGGCTAAGTGATTAGTCATGGTGGTCTCCATAGACCACAAAGAACCAGGCCAGAAATATAGATATACACTACATAGCCTGTTTCTGCTTCAGCCAACTCCAAGAACCAGGAGAACTAGGCCAGTGCCATAGATATACACTACATAGCCTGGTAACTCTAGATCTGTTTCTGCTTCAGCCAACTCCAAGAACCAGGAGAACTAGGCCAGTGCCATAGATATACACTACATAGCCTGGTAACTCTAGATCTGTTTCTGCTTCAGCCAACTCCAAGAACCAGGAGAACTAGGCCAGTGCCATAGATATACACTACATAGCCTGGTAACACTAGATCTGTTTCTACTTCAGCCAACTCCAAGAACCAGGAGAACTAGGCCAGTGCCATAGATATACACTACATAGCCTGGTAACTCTAGATCTGTTTCTGCTTCAGCCAACTCCAAGAACCAGGAGAACTAGGCCAGTGCCATAGATATACACTACATAGCCTGGTAACTTTAGATCTGTTTCTGCTTCAGCCAACTCCAAGAACCAGGAGAACTAGGCCAGTGCCATAGATATACACTACATAGCCTGGTAACTCTAGATCTGTTTCTGCTTCAGCCAACTCCAAGAACCAGGAGAACTAGGCCAGTGCCATAGATATACACTACATAGCCTGGTAACTCTAGATCTGTTTCTGCTTCAGCCAACTCCAAGAACCAGGAGAACTAGGCCAGTGCCATAGATATACACTACATAGCCTGGTAACTCTAGATCTGTTTCTGCTTCAGCCAACTCCAAGAACCAGGAGAACTAGGCCAGTGCCATAGATATACACTACATAGCCTGGTAACTCTAGATCTGTTTCTGCTTCAGCCAACCCCAAGAACCAGGAGAACTAGGCCAGTGCCATAGATATACACTACAGTGCTGAATGTTACGTAATACACTTGGAAAGCGTCAATCAGCAGTTAAAACAATCAAAAAAGTCTGGAGAAATGTAACCACTATCAAATTCATAGACCGAGCTATGGATGCAAGGACTGACCATCCAGGATATGAAGTTGATAGTTTTAACCATGTTTTAAGGCTTCAAAGTGTTTGTTTACATGTAAAACAAGCATTTGGGGTTCTGATGGGGTAAGACAGTTGACCTGAGCTCATTTATAAATCAAAAAATGTATGTAGCAACTGCAGATTACCCCTTTAAATCATAATCTGTAAAACGTGAACACAACTGCAGATTACCCCTTTAAGTCATAATCTGTAAAACGTGAACACAACTGCAGATTACCCCTTTAAATCATAATCTGTAAAACGTGAACACAACTGGAGATTACCCCTTTAAATCATAATCTGTAAAACGTGAACACAACTGCAGATTAACCCTTTAAATCATAATCTGTAAAACGTGAACACAACTGGAGATTACCCCTTTAAGTCATAATCTGTAAAACGTGAACACAACTGGAGATTACCCCTTTAAATCATAATCTGTAAAACGTGAACACAACTGCAGATTACCCCTTTAAATCATAATCTGTAAAACGTGAACACAACTGGAGACACTTCGTCATTTATGGATAAAGAATGTCTGTGATAACTAACTGTACATTATTTACAGTCAGTTATCTACTGCACCATCATTTTGTAGCAAACATAAAGCTGCCTCCATTAATGTTTACATGTTGATGTTTGTGACGCCTACGTTTGCCACACTCATGCATAAGGGCAAGCTGTTGAAATCGGTGTAAGCCTCACATTGTGTTTGAATTACTGTTTAATAGTTAAAACCAATTTCAAGTTTGAAATGTATGGAAATGTTAACAAACACCAGGTTTGGAGTAAGTGTGAAGTTTGAAACCAGAGACTAGTTTACGTCATGTTTGGTACATCATCATGACGATGTACCAAGCACCAAGGGGAGGACAACAGATACACACATGATACAGGGATTTGTGTTTTACATTGAACCTAACAATATAGCTGCAACCTGCTTCACCCAGATTGCTCAGTTGGTTCATGGAGCGTAGTTGGAGCAAGGTGTTAACGACACTGGGCTGTGGATTTCACTCACATCTACAGTACTGAATACACTGTATGTGGTTAACTGTAGGACGACAGTAACTTAAGATACATCTAATCTTCTCTAAATTACACCCCCACAACTGCACTGTCTCCAACATGGGATCCTCAGGAGAGAGACAGATGCTACATGGGCTGTCCAAGGCCTTCAGGTGAGCCTAGGGAATAGTGAACTAGGCCAATCCTATCGTTAGCTTGATCATTTCAATGTAGAACTGCAGTACCTTATAACGGCTCCCGGCTAGTTTTAAATAACAACAACCGCCAAAAAATAACAATGACATCAACAAAAAACAACAACAAAATGTAAGTACATATAATCTATCGTGGAACTAAGGGACAAATCCTAACTTGAGATTCAAATGTGTAACCAAGACTTAGCTTATGGATTGATGTCAAGACATCAAGTTAAGGTTTGTCCCTAAGAGAAGAAACCAGGGTCATGTTCATCAAAGCACATAATGGGAAAAGTTTTCAAACGTTGCAGCGGAAAAAAGACAATGAGCGTTTCTTATTGAACAAGTTCAAGTAGTCCCTACCTGTTTCAGTCCATCTGGTGCCTAATGAACACGAGCCAGGTCTCTTGGCCCAGTCTAGTGAGTGGCCAGCCAGTGGCTTGGTGAATACAGGGCCAGCTGAACTAAACACAAGAGAATATACAGGCCCAGTTTATCTGGATAGTCCCTACAGATCTACGTGCTCAGACTACGTACCAACTACCATTTAGATGTATTTCATGTCAACTGCACCTCTGTTAACAGGCAATAACAAAGTCCTTACAGGTCTTTTAATGTACGTGTGTGTAAGTAATGTATGTATGTCACAGGCGGCTGGTGGCACCTTAATTGGGAAGGATGGGCTCATACTAACGGATGGAACGGAATAAATGGAATGGTTTCAAACACATCAAACATTTGATACCATTCCATTCACTCCATTCCAGCCATTATTATGAGCAGTCCTCCCCTCACCAGCCTCCTGTGATGTACATACATTCTATCTATGTAAGTAAGGGAAAGGGGAAAACCTAGTCAGTTGTTCAACTGAATGTATTCAACTGAAATGTGTCTTCTGCATTTAACACAACCCCTCTGAATCAGAGAGGTGAGGGGGGCTGCCTTAATCCACATCCACTTCTTCAGGGCCCAGGGAACAGTGCCTTGCTCAGGGGCAGAACAACTGATTTTTACCTTGTCAGCTCGGGGATTTGATCCAGCAACCTTTCAGTTACTGGCCCAAAGCTCTAACCACTAGGCTACCTGCCGCTCCAAGTAACATAGATTTCCTCAATAATACAGCCTCCCTAGTGCAGCCTCCCTAGCTGTATTAGATTCAGCGTGTGCATTTGAAAATCAGACATGTTCTGATAGTTCACTGAGCATCTATAGACAATCTGACAACAATGACCTTTCCACATAAAGAGTTATCACATATGTTAACGCTAATGTTAAATCACACTGTACAACAAACGTTGACGCGACAGGCTACCCACCGAGAGACTCCCCAGACTGTGAAGTCCTCGCTTTGGTTTACAGCAATAAAACAAGTTAAAGAATGTTTTCAAGTCTTCATGACAACAGCAAGCTTATGATCCCACTTGAAATGGTCTCTGCACTCATTTCCACTTTTTCTCCAAAATGTAATGTCCTATAATTAATAATAAGAATATGAATAATTGAGAAAAACATCCGTAACTCTTACTTAAAGCCTGCCGGCATAAAGACCTGCCACGAGACCCTTACAATATATTACTATCATCTCCTGAAGCAGGCTAAATAACAGACATTTTGAGTCGGTTAATATGCTGATACATAGAGAGACATATCATATCATAAGCCTTATTATAACACATTATAAAGGCTCATTCATGCTTATAACGACTTACAAAGCATTACACCCGCAAGCTTTAAGTCAAGTGTTACAGAAACATCTAAAGTCGTAGCCCTAGTTGAAGTGTGTGTCTGTCTGTGTACAGTATGTGTGTGAGTGCTTTCATCATTAACTCTTGCGGGGTGTTTTGTTGGCGTAGAAGTCTCTGCAGGTGTCGCAGCAGCGCTGGTACCATCTCATGTCCTGGCACAGGTTCTTCTCTCGGATCACACGGCAGTACACAGTCCACTGGTCTCCTGTGCACTTGTAGGTCAGAGCAGCTGGAGAGGAACAGTGGCCACGTCAACAGACAGAGAAACACAGTACACACATGTACACACATGTACACACATGTACACACACACACACACACACACACACACACACACACACACACACACACACACACACACACACACACACACACACACACACACACACACACACACACACACACACACACACACACACACACACACACACACACACACACACTCTCTCTCTCTCTTTCTCTGTCTGTTTCTGTCTCTCTCTCTCTGTCACTCTCTTGCTCTCTCTCTCAAAAACACACACACACACAAGCACACACACACAAACGATGTTACCTAATCTGGGGGAGGTGATGGTGTTGACGTTGACTTTGTCATTGCAGGCCTCCTGGTGACAGGGCCGGTAGGTGGGTGGTCTGAACACCTTGGGGCAGTCATTACCGTGGCGACCTGTCACTCTGTGCATACATTGGACCACTCTGGACTGCAGGCCCTTCCCACAGGATGACGAGCACTGGAAAGATCCAATCACGTGAGTTACTTTCTCTTCCAAACTCGAGAGGAAGTATTTTGACATTGAGAGCCATTTGTAACAGTCTTCCATGTCTATGTCCTAGACTTTTTTAGGACATAATCACTTCCTAATATGTTTACCCCTCACATTTTAGGTCATTGTAATCTTCCATAGACCTAGTGTGCATCCCAAATGGCACCCTACTCCCTATATAGTGTACTACTTGTGACCGGAGCCCTATGTACCCTGGTCAGAAGAAGTGCTTAATATAGGGAATATGGTGCTAATGGAAACACATCCCTATTGTTTATAGGGGGCCAAATCACTTCATGACTGAATGTGAGAAGAGACTATACCTGAATAACAGATAAAGGTGTAGTGTGGTATTTACTAGTGGTAAGATAATCCCAAACAGGCCTAATTACAGATGGAGGCTGTGTTCTATGTTTGAATAGACTGATTTACGAGTCCTAAATACCCTGTCAGAGTGCTTCGTGTCAATAGTAATATATGCTCTGAGGCTAAGATCCATCTCTGTCCTCAGGCTCTTTCCCTAGCTCATATCTCTTCAGTGATCACAGATCTGAAAGGACTAGATAGGTATAAGTAACAGTATAGGTGTGACCACCACTTTGACTTTTTAGGGGATGGAGCCATCACCATATAGCTTAGACCTACCCAAACCAATCAGATCTGTGAAGAACGAAGAGGTATGGGGCTTGGAGAAAGGACTGGAGCTAAGAAGCTTGGAAAAGGGTCTGGAGGTAAGGGGCTTGGAGAGGGGGCTGGAGATAAAGGACTAGGAGAAGGGGCTGGAGGTAAGGGGCTTGAGAGGGGGCTGGAGGGAAAGGGGCTTGGAGAGGGAGCTGGAGGTAAGGGCTTGGAGAAGGGGCTGGAGGTAAAGGGCTTGGAGAGGGGGTGGAGGTAAAGGGTTTGGAGAAGGGGCTGGAGGTATGGGGCTTGGAGAAAGGAGAAAGGACTGGAGGTAAGAGGCTTGGAAAATGGTCTGGAGGTAAAGGGCTTGGAGAGGGGAGGGAGGTAAGGGGCTTGGAGAAGGGGTTGGAGGTAAAGGGCTTGGAGAGGGGGTGGAGGTAAAGGGCTTGAGGGGTGGAGGTGAGGGCTTGGAGAAGGGGCTGGAGGTAAAGGGCTTGGAGAGGGGGGTGGAGGTAAAGGGCTTGGAGAGGGGGGTGGAGGTAAAGGGTTTGGAGAAGGGGCTGGAGGTATGGGGCTTGGAGAAAGGAGAAAGGACTGGAGGTAAGAGGCTTGGAAAAGGGGCTGGAGATTGGGGCTTGGAGAGGGGAGTGGAGGTAAGGGGCTTGGAGAAGGGGTTGGAGGTAAAGGGCTTGGAGAGGGGGGGTGGAGGTAAAGGGCTTGGAGAGGGGGCTGGAGGTAAGGGGCTTGGAGAGGGAGCTGGAGGTAAAGGGCTTGGAGAAGGGGCTGGAAGTAAAGGGCTTGAAGAGGGGGTGGAGGTAAAGGGCTTGGAGAGGGGGTGGAGGTAAAGGGTTTGGAGAAGGGGCTGGAGGTAAAGGGCTTGGAGAGGGGGTGGAGGTAAAGGGCTTGGAGAGGGGGTGGAGGTAAAGGGTTTGGAGAAGGGGCTGGAGGTATGGGGCTTGGAGAAAGGAGAAAGGACTGGAGGTAAGAGGCTTGGAAAAGGGGTTGAGATTGGGGCTTGGAGAGGGGAGTGGAGGTAAGGGGCTTGGAGAAGGGTTGGAGGTAAAGGGCTTGGAGAGGGGGGTGGAGGTAAAGGGCTTGGAGAGGGGGGCTGGAGGTAAGGGGCTTGAGAGGGGAGCTGGAGGTAAAGGGCTTGGAGAAGGGGCTGGAAGTAAAGGGCTTGAAGAGGGGTGGAGGTAAAGGGCTTGGAGAGGGGGTGGAGGTAAAGGGTTTGGAGAAGGGGCTGGAGGTATGGGGCTTGGAGAAAGGAGAAAGGACTGGAGGTAAGAGGCTTGAAAAGGGGCTGGAGCTTGGGGCTTGGAGAGGGGAGTGGAGGTAAGGGGCTTGGAGAAGGGGGTTGGAGGTAAAGGGCTTGGAGAGGGGGTGGAGGTAAAGGGCTTGGAGAGGGGGTGGAGGTAAAGGGCTAGGAGAGGGGCTGGAGGTAAGGGGCTTGGAGAGGGAGCTGGAGGTAAAGGGCTTGGAGAAGGGGTTGGAGGTAAAGGGCTTGGAGAGGGGTGGAGGTAAAGGGCTTGGAGAAGGGGCTGGAGGTATGGGGCTTGGAGAAAGGAGAAAGGACTGGAGGTATGAGGCTTGGAAAAGGGGCTGGAGGTAAGGGGCTTGAAGAGGGGAGTGGAGGTAAGGGGCTTGGAGAAGGGGCTGGAGGTAAAGGGCATGGGGAGAGGGGAGGAGGTAAAGGGCTTGGAGAGGGGCTGGAGGTAAAGGGCTTGGAGAAGGGGCTGGATGTAAAGGGCTTGGAGAGGGGGTGGAGGTAAAGGGCTTGGAGAAGGGGCTGGAGGTATGGGGCTTGGAGAAAGGAGAAAGGACTGGAGGTAAGAGGCTTGGAAAAGGGGCTGGAGGTAAGGGGCTTGGAGAGGGGGCTGGAGGTAAGGGGCTTGGAGAGGGGGTGGAGGTAAGGGGCTTGGAGTGGGGGCTGGAGATAAAGGGCTTGGAGAAGGGGATGGAGGTAAAGGGCTTGGAGAGGGGGGTGGAGGTAAAGGGCTTGGAGAAGGGGCTGGAGGTAAAGGGCTTGGAGAGGGGTGGAGGTAAAGGGCTTGAAGAAGGGGCTGGAGGTAAGGGCTTGGAGAGGGGGTGGAGGTAAAGGGCTTGGAGAGGGGGTGGAGGTAAAGGGCTTGGAGAAGGGGCTGGAGGTAAAGGGCTTGGAGAGGGGTGGAGGTAAGGGCTTGGAGAGGGGGGTGGAGGTAAAGGGCTTGGAGAAGGGGCTGGAGGTAAGGGGCTTGGAGAAGGGGCTGGAGGTAAAGGGCTTGGAGAGGGGGGTGGAGGTAAAGGGCTTGGAGAAGGGGCTGGAGGTAAAAGGGCTTGGAGAGGGGTGGAGGTAAAGGGCTTTAGAGAAGGGGCTGGAAGTAAGGGGCTTGGAGAAGAGGCTAGAATAAGGAGCTGGAGGTAAGGGGCTGGAGGTAGGAGCTGGAGGTAGGGGCTGGAGAGAGGGGCTGGAGGTAGGAGCTGGAGGTAAGGGGCTGGAGGTAGGAGCTGGAGGTAGGGGCTGGAGGTAGGAGCTGGAGGTAGGGGCTGGAGGTAGGAGTTGGAGGTAAGGGGCTGGAGGTAGGAGCTGGAGGTAGGGGCTGGACGTAGGAGCTGGAGGTAAGGGGCTTGGAGAAGAGGCTAGAATAAGGAGCTGGAGGTAGGGGCTGGGGATAGGGGCTGGAGAAGGGGCTGGAGGTAGGAGCTGGAGGTAAGGTGCTGGAGGTAGGACCTGGAGGTAGGAGCTGGAGTTAGGGGCTGGAGGTAGGGGCTGGAAGTAGGAGCTGGAGGTAAGGGGCTGGAGGTAGGGGCTGGAGGTAGGAGCTGGAGTTAAGGGGCTGGAGGTAGGAGCTGGAGGTAGGGGCTGGAGGTAGGAGCTGGAGGTAGGAGCTGGAGGTAAGGGGCTGGAGGTAGGAGCTGGAGGTAAGGGGCTGGAGGTAGGGGCTGGAGGTAAGGGGCTGGAGGTAGGAGCTGGAGGTAGGGGCTGGAGGTAGGAGCTGGAGGTAGGAGCTGGAGGTAAGGGGCTGGAGGTAGGAGCTGGAGGTAAGGGGCTGGAGGTAGGAGCTGGAGGTAAGGGGCTGGAGGTAGGAGCTGGAGGTAAGGGGCTGGAGGTAGGAGCTGGAGGTAAGGGGCTGGAGGTAGGAGCTGGAGGTAAGGGGCTGGAGGTAGGAGCTGGAGGTAAGGGGCTGGAGGTAGGGGCTGGAGGTAGGAGCTGGAGGTAAGGGGCTGGAGGTAGGAGCTGGAGGTAAGGGGCTGGAGGTAGGGGCTGGAGGTAAGGGGCTAGGAGAAACCAACATGGAATGGGGCCAAAGAAAGAGGACTTTGATATTCTAAGCTCGGAAACACCAGAGGCGACAGACAACGGATTCCCATTGTACACAGGCCTTGGCAGCCAACGGCTATAGCCTCGTCCAATAATTAACTCTGAACATCAGTGGTTCCCAGGCCCTCGATTCAAGCAGGCGGATTTACTATTCACTTCACAGAGAGGCAATTAGTGGAAGCCATTTCAATAGCTATTGTAAACGGCCCGGTGTTCTACCAAAGGACTTGTTGACTTGACATTGCTCAAAAACAATCCGATTATCATGATCCCACATCTCTATAGGTACTTAGAATGATTCTCAGAAGGTTTTTTCACCAAGCTTTCATTATCGCTGATGAACATGATCACAATGAGATACGTCTATGAGATAAGGCCCTGGAGAGAGAGACACACACACACACACACACACACACACACACACACACACACACACACACACACACACACACACACACACACACACACACACACACACACACACACACACACACACACACACACACACACACACACACACACACACACACACACCACTGCTGAAGCACAAACAAACAAATGAAAACACAAACAAAGAGACAGAAAGAACATTATCTGAAACATCATTAGGAGACAAGCTGATGGGGACACGATCATAGCAACACTCCCATAAGACTTTATCTGTATCCCAAATGAAACCCTATCCCCTATAGAGCCCATAAGGCTTTGGTCAAAAGTAGTTCACTATAAAGGGAACAGGTTGGCGTTTGTGATGCATCCTAGCTCTAATATCATAGCCACATCCCTAGAGGCATGACCTCCTCATAACTCACAAGAACACCACAATTGAATCAGCAGCTTATCTGAATGATATTCTAAGACATGCTAATAGACTTATGGTCTGATAGTGGTGGGAAGAGAGGAGATGAGGAGAGCCGGTCAGTTTATTGTCCAGCGTTGGGGGAGTGGGACAGAGGAGTAATTTGAGGACTTTAAAGGGGCAATCGGGGATTCAAAGAACAACAACAATTGACACCCCACCACTTACCTGAGTCATTAGTTTTAAATTGCAGAATTCCCCTTTAACATCATTAGGAGAGAAAATGAGGTAATACATTCAGGATGGTTAGAGGGTGGGGGGGAGTAACACAATTAGCACAGGGTCAGAACAACACACCAGATATAAGCCTGGCACTAAATAGCGGCCAACAGTTATTTACTGTTATTAGATTTCCAAAATGAGAAACTGACCAAGACGCTGGCACCTGAACGTCCTTTCATCAGGTACGTGACATAGACATTTTCAGACAGAAAATGGGTGGAATGGTGGAAAGTGAAACCCATCCCCAGCTCTCTCCCCCATTCCCAGCTTTCTTCCCCAGCCCCATCCCCAGCTCTGTCCCTGCCCCATCTCCCCCAGCCCTATCCCAGCTCTCTCCCAGCTCTCTCCCAGCCCCATCTTCCCCAGCTCCATCCCCAGCTCCCCCAGCCCTATCCCCAGCTCTCTCCCATCCCTATCCCCAGCTCTCTCCCAGCCCTATCCCCAGCTCTCTCCCATCCCTATCCCCAGCCCTATCCCCAGCTCTCTCCCAGCTCCATCCCCAGCTCTCTCCCAGCCCCATCTTCCCCAGCTTCCCCAGCTCCATTCCCAGCTCTCTCCCAGCCCCATCTTCACCAGCTCTCCCCAGCGCTATCCCCAGCTCTCTCCCCAGCCCCATCTTCCCCAGCTCTCTCCCAGCCCCATCTTCCCCAGCTCTCTCCCAGCCCCATCTTCCCCAGCTCCATCCCCAGCTCTCTCCCAGCCCCATCTTCCCCAGCTCCATCCCCAGCTTTCTCCCAGACCCATCTTCCCCAGCTCTCTCCCAACCCCATCTTCCCCAGCTCCATCCCCAGCTCTCTCCCAGCCCCATCTTCCCCAGCTCCATCCCCAGCTTTCTCCCAGACCCATCTTCCCCAGCTCTCTCCCAACCCCATCTTCCCCAGCTCCATCCCCAGCTTTCTCCCAGCTCCATCCCCAGCTCTCTCTCAGCCCCATCCCCAGCTCTCTCACATCTCCATTCCCACCTCTCTCCCATCTCCATCCCCAGCTCTCTCCCATCTCCATCCCCAGCTCTCTCCCATCTCCAGCTCTCTCCCAGCTCCATCCCAAGCTCTCTCCCATCTCTATCGCCAGCTCTCTCCCAGCTCTCTCCCAGCTCTCTCCCAGCTCCATCCCCGGTTCTCTCCCAGCTCCATCCCCAGCGCTCTCCCAGCTCTCTCCCATCTCCATCCCCAGCTCTCTCCCATCTCCATCCACAGCTTTCTCCCATCTCCATCCCCAGCTCTCTCCCATCTCCATCCCCAGCTCTCTCCCAGTTCCATCCCCAGCTCTCTCCCATCTCCATCCACAGCTTTCTCCCATCTCCATCCCCAGCTCTCTCCCATCTCCATCCCCAGCTCTCTCCCAGTTCCATCCCCAGCTCTCTCCCAGCTCCATCCCCATCTCCATCCACAGCTTTCTCCCATCTCCATCCCCAGCTCTCTCCCAGTTCCATCCCCAGCTCTCTCCCAGCTCCATCCCCATCTCCCATCCCCAGCTCTCTCCCATCTCCATCCCCAGCTCTCTCCCAGTTCCATCCCCAGCTCTCTCCCATCTCCATCCACAGCTTTCTCCCATCTCCATCCCCAGCTCTCTCCCATCTCCATCCCCAGCTCTCTCCCAGTTCCATCCCCAGCTCTCTCCCATCTCCATCCACAGCTTTCTCCCATCTCCATCCCCAGCTCTCTCCCATCTCCATCCCCAGCTCTCTCCCATCTCCATCCCCAGCTCTCTCCCATCTCCATCCACAGCTTTCTCCCATCTCCATCCCCAGCTCTCTCCCATCTCCATCCCCAGCTCTCTCCCATCTCCATCCACAGCTTTCTCCCATCTCCATCCCCAGCTCTCTCCCATCTCCATCCCCAGCTCTCTCCCATCTCCATCCACAGCTTTCTCCCATCTCCATCCCCAGCTCTCTCCCAGCTCCATCCCCAGCTCTCTCCCATCTCCATCCCCACTTCTCTCCCAGCTCCATCCCCAGCTCTCTCCCATCTCCATCCCCAGCTCTCTCCCATCTCCATCCCCAGCTCTCTCCCAGCTCCATCCCCAGCTCTCTCCCAGCTCCATTACAGAACACCTGACAGTCCGATCAGAGGCTCCTCTACTAGGTGTGTTAACAGGGAAAGGTCAGTGTCGGGTGGCTTTCATTTAAAATCCCTTTTAAAAAGTCTGTTAGAATATGTGGAGGTAGAGGAACAGTAGTCAATGTCTGCGTCCCAAATAGCACCCTGTTACTTACAGTAGTGCACTACTTTTGAACAGAGCCCAATGGGGCCCCGAATAAAAGTAGTGCACTATATAGGGAATAGGGTGCCATTTGGAACACACAGGTTTTGTGTACCTGGAAAAATCACCTTGGGAAGATTAAAGGAATTCCGGCAGCAGCTCTGTCAGAATGTCTAAATGCCGGACTGAAGTTCCTTCTCAGTGGGAATGGTGAGGTAAAGGTGCATCTCAAATAGCACCCTATTCTCTTTATAGTGCACTACTTTTGAACAGAGCTGCATGGGCCCTGGTCAAAGGTAGTGCACTGTATATGGCAGTGTTTCCCACGTCATCGGAGCCCAGGGAGCAGTTGTTGGGGGTTAACTGCCCTGCTGTAGTGCTCCTGAATGAAGTGATACTTACTACTAACAGTGTGTGTGTGTGTGTGTGTGTGTGTGTGTGTGTGTGTGTGTGTGTGTGTGTGTGTGTGTGTGTGTGTGTGTGTGTGTGTGTGTGTGTGTGTGTGTGTGTGTGTGTGTGTGTGTGTGTGTGTGTGTGTGTGTGTGTGTGTGTGTGTGTGTGTGTGTGTGTGTGTGTGTGTGTGTGTGTGTGTGTGTAAACAAGGGGAGAAAATAAAATGCAGCTCTGTTATTGCCCGTTTGGATTAACAAACCCCCTCTAGATTGTTCTGATGAAGGATTAGTGGAGATTACTGTTAATGAGAACTGGGCTATGGCGTCTACACTGTCTGCACACACACTGACAGACAGCACACACACAAACACACACAAAACCTTCAGATGTTCTCCATGTTGTCTGATGATGACTGAACCAGATGTGCTCACGCAGCCCCCTCACAGAGCTCTAGGTAGACATTACAGATCTAGGATAAGCTTACCCTGTAAATCCTTACTTTAAGCATCAGGGACAGAATCTCAAAACAGACCTTAGATCAGTTTCACGGAGAAACTTAAGTATATTCCCTCATGTGGAATCATAGGTAGAAGTTGTCTCGAGCCACTGATACATTCTAACAGTTATGGATTGGAAATAAAGCAATCTGATCCTAGATCTGTAGTTAAATAAGGGCAGAGGAGAGGGGTGGACGCACCTTCCTCAGCATCCTGGGGGGAAACATACACTCACTGTCTCCAGTTCCACACAGGGAGAGAAATGTAATGGTCCTCCCCCTGACCTGCTGTAGTGACCCCAAGCCTGGCAAATTGCAGATCTAGAGAATTGCAGATCTAGGATTAGATTGCATTCTCCCAAATCCCAACCTTAACCGTTAGAGAATGGGGAAATAAGATCTGACCCTGTATCAGGCAGCTGAACATGACACTTCATATGATAAATTACATGCATGTCAAAAACAGACTGACTCAGTTTGTTACGATTGGGAAATGGAGATGCACTGTAGATTTTCAGTTGGGTAAACCTGTTTCCAAGACCGTTCCTCGAGTACAACCCAGCCTTTTCACTTCTTTGATTTTACCAGCAAACTAACACACTAGATTTGACTGGGCAACTAATCATCAGGCCCTTGATTAGTTGAATCAGCCAATGCTGGAATCAATGGAAAAGGTGATTTGACAAAGACTGTCAGATAACACTAGTGTAACTAAGTTGGAACTGGGGTTCATCAAGGAGAGATTTGGCAAAGACTGTCAGATAACACTAGTGTAACTAAGTTGGAACTGGGGTTCATAAAGGAGAGATTTGGCAAAGACTGTCAGATAACACTAATGTAACTAAGTTGGAACTGGGGTTCATCAAGGAGAGATTTGACAAAGACTGTCAGATAACACTAGTGTAACTAAGTTGGAACTGGGGTTCATCAAGGAGAGATTTGGCAAAGACTGTCAGATAACACTAGTGTAACTAAGTTGGAACTGGGGTTCATAAAGGAGAGATTTGGCAAAGACTGTCAGATAACACTAATGTAACTAAGTTGGAACTGGGGTTCATCAAGGAGAGATTTGACAAAGACTGTCAGATAACACTAGTGTAACTAAGTTGGAACTGGGGTTCATCAAGGAGAGATTTGGCAAAGACTGTCAGATAACACTAATGTAACTAAGTTGGAACTGGGGTTCATCAAGGAGAGATTTGACAAAGACTGTCAGATAACACTAGTGTAACTAAGTTGGAACTGGGGTTCATAAAGGAGAGATTTGACAAAGACTGTCAGATAACACTAGTGTAACTAAGTTGGAACTGGGGTTCATCAAGGAGAGATTTGACAAAGACTGTCAGATAACACTAGTGTAATATAGTTGGAACTGTGGTTCATCAAGGATAGATTTGACAAAGACTGTCAGATAACACTAGTGTAATTCAGTTGGAACTGGGGTTCATCAAGGAGAGATTTGACAAAGACTGTCAGATAACACTAGTGTAACTAAGTTGGAACTGGGGTTCATCAAGGAGAGATTTGACAAAGACTGTCAGATAACACTAGTGTAACTCAGTTGGAACTGGGGTTCATCAAGGAGAGATTTGACAAAGACTGTCAGATAACACTAGTGTAACTAAGTTGGAACTGGGGTTCATCAAGGAGAGATTTGACAAAGACTGTCAGATAACACTAGTGTAACTAAGTTGGAACTGGGGTTCATCAAGGAGAGATTTGACAAAGACTGTCAGATAACACTAGTGTAACTAGTGGAACCGGCAGGTTACCTTCATACAATGCAAATCACTTCCATGTGCTTTGAGGTGAAGTAGTCTTTATTATAATGAACTGGCTGAATACAGTGCTTTCACAACGGTGTGATAATGATGTACCCTAACCATTAAGACATTTTTGACATACAACTAGCCAGTACTGTCACCATCCCTAAAATCACTATGCTGATTGGCTGACAGTGGTGGTATATCAGACAGTATACCACGAGTATGACAAAACACTTATTTGCTCTAGTTATGTTGGTAAGTGCTTTGAGAGACTTGTCAAGGACCATATCACCTCCACCCTACCTGACACCCTAGACCCACTCCAATTTGCTTAACGCCCAAATAGGTCCACAGACGATGCAATCTCAACCACACTGCACACTGCCCTAACCCACCTGGACAAGAGGAATACCTATGTGAGAATGCTGTTCATCGACTACAGCTCAGCATTCAACACCATAGTACCCTCCAAGCTCGTCATCAAGCTCGAGACCCTGGGTCTCGACCCCGCCCTGTGCAACTGGGTACTGGACTTCCTGACGGGCCGCCCCAGGTGGTAAGGGTAGGCAACAACATCTCCTTCCCGCTGATCCTCAACACCGGGGCCCCACAAGGGTGCGTGGCCACGCACGCCTCCAACTCAATCATCAAGTTTGCGGACGACACAACAGTGGTAGGCTTGATTCTATCTCAAGGCCATCAGACTGTTAAACAGCCACCACTAACATTGAGTGGCTGCTGCCAACACACTGTCATTGACACTGACCCAACTCCAGCCACTTTAATAATGGGATTGATGGGAAATGAAGTAAATATATCACTAGCCACTTTAAACAATGCTACCTCATATAATGTTACTTACCCTACATTATTCATCTCATATGCATATGTATATACTGTACTCTACATCATCGACTGCATCCTTATGAAATACATGTATCACTAGCCACTTTAACTATGCCACTTTGTTTACTTTGTCTACACACTCATCTCATATGTATATACTGTACTCGATACCATCTACTGTATGCTGCTCTGTACCATCACTCATTCATATATCCTTATGTACATATTCTTTATCCCCTTACACTGTGTATAAGACAGTAGTTTTGGAATTGTTAGTTAGATTACTTGTTGGTTATCACTGCATTGTCGGAACTAGAAGCACAAGCATTTCGCTACACTCGCATTAACATCTGCTAACCATGTGTATGTGACAAATAAAATTTGATTTGATTTGAACCGGTTTATAATAGCAATAAGGCACGAGGGGGTGTGGTATATGGTCAATATACCACGGCTAAGGGCTGAATCCAGGCACTCCACGTTGCGTCATGCATAAGAACAGCCCTTAGCCGTGGTATATTGGCCATATACCACACCCCCTCGTGCCTTATTGCTTAATTAATTAAGACTGTGTGGTTCAATCCCTGAATGCTAATTGGCTAACAGCTGTGGTATATATTGGTCATATACCACACCTCCTCTGGCCTTATTGCTTAATTAAAGACTGTGTGGTACCCTCTATCTGAAATATTCCAGTCAAGGAAAGAGTAACATACCTTGGGATTACCATATCTAAGAATCAATAGGAAAGATGCTCATTAAACTTAAATTCCATTATTGAACAAAACAAAAGAGGTTGAACCAATTGTTGCAGAGGGATTCCTCCTTGAAAGGTTGAGTACTGCTTTCCAAAGCTGAGGGCATCTCCAGACATTCTTACGAAGCTCAGTCCCTACATGTTGATAACACAATAGGTAAAGCTGTTGACCAGATGTTTTTCAACTTCATCTGGAAAATGTATACACATTATATTAGGAAATCTGTCGTTATGGACGCATATGAATATGGTGCTAGTATTTGAATAATACTTTGAAGGTAAGTTGGGCCAAACATTTCTTAAAGAATCCAACTTCAATTTGGAATTTCATCCCTCATTATATCTTCTCCTGTTTTGCTGGCTTCAATTACATTTTGCTTTGTAACTATAACATTAATAAGATTAAAAATGATCTGCTTTCATAGACACATGAGCCTTGGTGTGGTATTAAAATATATACATCACTGTCACGCTGGTATGAAGGGTCGGGAGACAGGCGCAGGAATGTGTAATGATTTTTTAAATTAAACCCAAATTATGGCGAGCCGTGTAAAGGCATGGGGACGAAGACCAAACAAACACATAACAAAACACAGGGATTAACCCCAAACAAAAGAGCGAGGAGTACCTCGAATAAATAACACATGCGTAAAATGATTAATACACAGGACGAGACCCGTAATCATCTGCGCAATCCACAATGGCACGAAAGCTAAAACACACAGCGCAGGTCCTCACACACACCAACGGACATAGTAACAATAATCGACAAGACAATGGTGAACCAAGTGCACACTTATCCAAGTACTAATCACTGGGAATAGGGGCCAGGTGTGCGTAATGACAATCATTTCCCCCTCATAGGTATTTCATTTGGAACAATAAGAATATTTTGTCTGGAAACAAGTCTTTGTTTTTTGGTTAATAATCATATCCTCCTGGTGAGTCACTTTTTTTTAATGCAGAAGGGATGTTACTCAGTTCTGCAGATTTTTGGGGATCTCTTTACATATCCCTGTTACACCTAAAGAGTTTGCATAGTCTTTGATGCTATTCCATCTGGAACTGTACTGCTGTTTAGAGGTGTAACCAGACCTCACCTCACCCTCTTTATTGATTTGATTTGATTTGAGATATCCTCTCTTCGTCCAGTTGACTCTCCAGTAGGAACATGTGTTTCTCCTTGCTCCCTCAGAACAATACCTGCTTTATTTCAAAGGAAATGTTATATATATTCCTAACTTCTAACTTACTGGAATACATTAGTTAATTATATCTTCTGGAAAAATGTTTGCTTATTACCACACAAATAGCTGCTTATCTGCTTGTTAACAAGTTCTTTCAGAATGATCCATAAGTATTACTCTGTGAATCCTTACCTGAAGAAAAAAGACATTAACATTAACTGTACTCTTTGTGATGAGCATCCAGAAACTGTTTGGCATTTATTTTGGCATTGTCTACATGAAAGAGATATTTGCCAATATTCTTGATGACTTTTGTTTATTATGTACTGCTCGGTTTCCTTAACTATAACAAGGATAAATAAATACAAATATACCTCTTAAATCTGTTATACCACATATCCCAGAGGTGCCTCATTGCTATTTTAAAACTGGTTATCAACGTATTTAGAGCAGTAAAAATACATGTTCTGTCATACCCGTGGTGTATGGTCTGATATACCATGGCTGTCAGCCAATCAGCCTTCAGGGCTCAAACCACCCAGTTTATAATCTGTAATATGTTGGAACACATATAGCGTATATGTTGTCCTTGTTTGTTGGTATACTTCCTGTATAACGCTGTCTCCCATTAGTATTCTACTGTGTTGCTCCTGTCTCTATTTGACTAGTAAAGCGTTATAGCATGTTATTCTGTGTGGACTTATTGTAACCGCCCATATAGTAGCTTTTTAGTTCCCCTTTGGGGAGGATATCTGGACAATTTGTACATTAATTAACTAAGATATGGGTGTTTTAATTCCTGGCAGTACATTACAGAACAGAGCAGCTGAATGAGTTAGTTGAGGTTACAATCACACAGGATATGTCCCAAATGTCATCCTTTTCCCTATATAGTGCACAACTTATGATCAGAGCCCATAGGACTGTAGTCAAAAGTAGTGCACTATATAGAGAATAGGGTGTCATTTGGGACTCACCTGTGAGAGGAAACACTTTGCATTACTCAGAGCTTTCATTCATCCTGAACTCTCAGTTTTGAAATGATCTCTAAAGAGACAAGCAAACAAACAGAATGATTAGTGAACATGTTTTGTAAATGGAGGGTTTTTACCCACAGCAGAGCCCAGCAGACGAGTGTATAGTTCAGCTCGGAGGATGAATCCCAAATGGCAAATGTCAAAAGTAGTGCCATTTGGGACGCAGATCCAGAGTAGCCGACTGGTGCCTACAGTAGTTCAAAGTGTTAATAAGGAGGTTTGCTTGTATGTACCATCCCGGTCTGAGGACTTTACTGTGTGTGTGTGTGTGTGTGTGTGTTCCTTCATGTGTCTGTGTGTAGTACGAGTACAGCAATAGGTTGACACCTGTCCTCTCACAGCCAGCCACAGCAGACAAGGTCAATTACATTTCAGGAATTAAACTACACTCCCCATGTTCATTCTCATCCACAAGAATTGAAATGGACTTGAGCCTGTTGCTATTGCCCTGCCCTAGTTAGACAGATGGGAAGAGAGACTGGTGGCCGGGAAGGTGTGAGGGCCACGGTGCCTTAATTCATTCCTCTAGTAGAGAGAGAGAGAGAGAGAGAGGGAGAGAGAGTGTGTGTGTGTGTGTGTGGGTGTGTGTGTGGGCCTGCCTGCCTGCCTGCCTGCCTGCCTGCCTGCCTGTATGCGTGCACTATAAAGGGAATAGTTTGCCATTGAGAATGCAGTCAGACAGTGATGCAGGTGCAGTCAGGCTATCTGTCAAGATGCCCACATCAGGACTGGCACAGCGTTGGCACCATGTTGGCATCACCTACACCGCTGTGTCACAGGGAGGGATTAATCAATTGGAAGGGGGCATCCGGGGTTAGAGTCCTCTCCACATGGGAGATCTCTGTAAATAGATATTTGATTAAAAGAGAGTGTGTGTGTGTGTGTGTCATTTATGTGTGTGTATGGCCCATACCTTGGACCAGTCCCCAGTCTTCCACTCGTAACATTTGGAGTGGTCCTCACAGGGCTCCTGGTCAGCAGGCTGAGAGAGGGGTCACAGTTCCCTGGGGGTTGGTGCACCTCACTGTCCTCCGACGGACCCCACTGCCACAGTCTGAAGAACACTGGGGAGAGGGGAGGGAGGGAGAAGGGAGAGGGAGACCAGGGGAGGGAGGGAGGGAGGGAGGGAGGGAGAGGAGGGAGGGAGGGAGGGGAGGGAGGGAGGGAGGGAGGGAGGGAGGGAGGGAGGGAGGGAGGGACACCAGGGGAGGGAGGGAGGGAGGGAGGGAAGAGAGAGGAGGTAGGGAAGAAAAGGTGGGGAGAGAGGGAGGGAGATGGAGAAGGGAGATGGAGACGAGGGAAAGGGAGAGGGGAGGGAGATGGAGATGAGGGAGAGAGGGAGGGAGAGGAAGAAGGGAGATGGAGACGAGGGAAAGGGGGAGAGAGGGAAACATTGGAGTTGAGGGAGAGGGACAAAGGGAAGGGACATATAGAGGGGAGAAAAGGGAACATGAAAGAGGGAGGAAGGAAAATAATTACAGTAGAGAAAGAGAGGGGAGGGAAAAGGAGAAGAAAAAGAGTGGAGGTGAGAGGAGGAGTGTGAGGTGGAGGAGGAGAGGGAGAGGAAGAGGGGGAGCGAGGTTAGAGTGATGTCAGGAAAAAGAGAGGGAGGAAAATGAGTGAAAAGAAATATGAGGATAGAGAGAGTGTGTGAGAGGGAGCGAGAGAGAGAGAGGGCAGAGTGTTACTCATTATAGAAGCGTCCTGTGGTGGTTCATTAGCTCCCCTCTCCAACCCACTCTACCTCCTCTTCAGTGGAGCGAGGGAAGAGAGGGGGGGGGGGTGACAGATGTCTATATTATGCAGTACTACTGCAGCGCTGCTCCTACATGATTCTGCATCAAACTTTGAGGAAAGTAAGTGGTTTACTATTTCTCTCTCTGTGTCTCACTCACACGGGAACTCGCATAAACACGTGGACACACACAGATGTGCGGAAACACTCAAACACGCATCCACGAATAGTCGCATAGACAAGCACACACCCCACCCCCACCACAACAGACCTTGGACCACTCAGAGGCCTCCCAGGCAGTGAGGCAGTGGCGTCCCTCGCAGCCCTGCAGGGCGGGGGGTTTGCCCCCCTGGCAGTACAAGTCCCGTGTGTGGATAAGGGATCCGTTCTGCAGCTGGTACACACAGCCCACCTCACGCAGCTGGAGACCCTTCCCACACGTCACCGAGCACTGGCCCCACTCCCCTGTCACCCACCTGGAGAGAGAGATAGATGTGGAGAGGAGAGAGAGGGGGAGGGGGAGAAAGATAAAGAGGCAGAGAGAGGGAAAGTAAGAGAGAGAGAGATGATTTGCATTTGTATTTATTAAGGATCCCCATTAGTTCCTGCCAAGGCAGCAGCTACTCTTCCTGGGGTTTGTTATGGATCCCCATTAGTACTTGCCAAGGCAGCAGCTACTCTTCCTGGGGTTTATTTTGGATCCCCATTAGTACTTGCCAAGGCACCAGCTACTCTTCCTGGGGTTTATTTTGGATCCCAATTAGTACTCGCCAAGGCACCAGCTACTCTTCCTGGGGTTTATTATGGATCCCCATTAGTACTTTCCAAGGCACCAGCTACTCTTCCTGGGGTTTATTTTCCCCATTAGTACTTGATACTCTTCCTGGGGTTTATTATGGATCCCATTAGTACTTGCCAAGGCAGCAGCTACTCTTCCTGGGGTTTATTTTGGATCCCCATTAGTACTTTCCAAGGCAGCAGCTACTCTTCCTGGGGTTTATTATGGATCCCATTAGTACTTGCCAAGGCACCAGCTACTCTTCCTGGGGTTTATTATGGATCCCATTAGTACTTGCCAAGGCAGCAGCTACTCTTCCTGGGGTTTATTATGGATCCCCATTAGTACTTGCCAAGGCAGCAGCTACTCTTCCTGGGGTTTATTATGGATCCCCATTAGTACTTTCCAAGGCACCAGCTACTCTTCCTGGGGTTTATTATGGATCCCCATTAGTACTTTCCAAGGCACCAGCTACTCTTCCTGGGGTACAGCAACATTAAGGTAGTTATATGACATTACATTTCATAACACTTTTCACAACACATTAAGTGTGTTCGCTCAGGCCACTACTCTACTACCACATATCTACCAGTCCAAAGTTTTAGAACACCTAATAGAGTTTGCTTTATTTTTTTATATTTTCTACATTATAGAATAATAGTGAAGACATCAAAACTATGAAATATGGAATCATGTACAGTAGTAACCAAAAAAACTGTTAAACAAATCTAAATGTAATTTATATTTGAGTTTCTTCAAATAGCCATACTTTGCCTTGATGACAGCTTTGCACACTCTTGGCATTCCCTCAACCAGCTTCATGAGGTAGTCACATGGAATGCATTTCAATTAACAGGTGTGCCTTCTTAAAAGTTAATTTGTGGAATTTATTTTCTTCTTAATGCGTTTGAGCCAATCAGTTGTGTAGTGACAAGAGGGGGTATACAGAATATAGCCTTATTTGGTAAAAAAAAACAAGTCCATATTATGGCAAGAACAGCTCAAATAAGCAAAGAGAAACGACAGTCCATGTTTACTTTAAGAGATGGTCAGTCAAGTCTTTGAAAGTTTCTTCAAGTGCAGTTGCAAAAACCATCCAGAGCTATGATGAAACTAGCTCTCATGAGGTCCGCCACAGGAATGGAAGACCTAGAGTTACTTCTGCTGCAGATGATACATTCATTAGAGCTACCAGCCTCAGAAATTGCAGCCCAAATAAATGCTTCACAGAGTTCAAGTAACAGACACATCTCAACATCAACTGTTCAGAGGAGACTGCGTGAATCAGGCCTTCATTTAAAAAATGTTTTTTTTTACCTTTATTTAACTAGGCAAGTCAGTTGTCAAGTCAAGTCAGTGCTTGGGCCAAGAAACACGAGAAATGGACATTAGACTGGTGGAAATCTGTCCCTTGGTCTGGAATCCAAATTTGAGATTGTTGGTTCCAACCGCTGTGTCTTTGTGAGACGCGGTGAGGGTGAACGGATGATCTCTGCATGTGTATTTCCCACCGTAAAGCATGGAGGAGGAGGTGTTATGGTGTGGGGTGCTTTGCTGGTGACACTGTCTGTGATGTATTTAGAATTAAAGGCATACGTAACCAGCATGGCTCCCACAGCATTCTGTAGCGATACTCCACCCCATCTGGTTTGGGCTTAGTGGGACTATCGTTTGTTTTTCAACAGGACAATGATCCAACACACCTCCAGGCTGTGTAAGGGCTATTTTACCAAGGAGGAGAGTGATGGAGTGCTCCATCAGATGACGTGGCCTCCACAATCCCTCAACCAAATTGAGATGGTTTGGGATGATTCGGACCGCAGAGTGAAGGAAAAGCAGCCAACAAGTGCTCAGCATATGTGGGAAATCCTTCAAGACAGTTGGAAAAGCATTTCAGGTAAAGTTGGTTGAGAGAATGCCAAGAGTGTGCAAAGTTGTCATCAAAGCAAAGGCTACTTGAAATATATTTGAATTTGTTTAACACTTTTTTGGTTACTACATGATTCCATATGTGTTATTTCATAGTTTTGATGTCTTCACTATTATTCTACAATGTAGAAAACAGTAAAAATAAAGAAACCCTTGAATGAGTAGGTGTTCTAAAACTTTTGACCGGTAGTGTATCTACAATACAAAATCTGTGTGTATGGTGTGTGTAGAGTGTGTGTGTTACCATGTGTATGTTTTTTTTTATTATGTTTCTAAATATTTGCTTTGGTAATGTGATAACCCGTTCCATGCCATTAAAGTATTTTCTGATTAAATTGATTAGAGTAAAATGATCAACAGGTTAATGTTGGCAGATATGTAGAAATGAAAGTGTAGAAATAAGCAGCATCTCTTTTAATCAATCAGTAAACATTTAATGGCCTAGTGCAGCCAAAAACGTCATTTCACTATGTTTTAATGTTTTATTTTATTTGACATTTGACCCCTTTTCTCCCCAATTTCGTGGTATCCAGTTGTTATCTTGTCTCATTGCTCAACTCCCGTACACCAGGCAGTGAATTAGTTCATAAGAAGAAAAAGAGTTCCAAACCTCTCTTCCGATAACAGCTACTTCTGAGTTTCCCACCCCCACTCAGTCCTACAAAATTCTTGCTTGAGTAATTGCTCTGTGCTAAGAAGCCATTTTTGCCATTTAAATTGAAAACAATCGCATTAAGGTACTTAATTGTTACCCAAATGATTGATGTTGAGATAAAAACAACTGCAATGGACCTTTAAGTGTTCTCTGTGTTAAACAAGAGTGGTTCGCTATGCAACACAAAACAAAGACAGAAACTGAGCAATTCAAATACACTTCTCTTTCAAAACAATAAACAGTACCAACACACTATCCTCCCAGTATTAAAAAGCACCAAGCGTCTTTTATACGCTACGATGTCGCCAATGAAGTAATGTTGACTAATCGACTGGGTCGTGATCAGTAGGGCACATGGTAGCAAAATGTTTTGAAACAGAAAAGGAAAAAGAACCTTCCTTATTGGACCAAGTCCAGGTAGTCCCTCCCCAGTTTCAGAACATCTTCTTCCAATTGATGCCTGATGAACATTACCCTGTAGATGTGACAGAGTTTGGGGTTTGGGGTTAACAGCACCAGGCCTGGTGAAATTAGGTCATAAAGAGTTACAGCCAAGCACCTGGGGCCTCTGGAAAACTGGGCCTCTATTTTCCAGGTGATGTAGTAATAAACTAGATGGAGAGGTCCCAGTCTGTCTGTCCGCCTGTCTGTCCGCCTGTCCGCCTGTCTCTCTGTCTGTCTCTGTCTGTCTCTCTGTCTGTCTCTCTGTCTGTCTCTTTGTCTGTCTCTCTGTCTGTCTCTGTCTGTCCGCCTGTCTCTCTGTCTGTCTCTCTGTCTGTCCGCCTGTCTCTCTGTCTGTCTCTCTGTCTGTCTCTCTGTCTGTCTCTGTCTGTCTCTGTCTGTCCGCCTGTCTCTCTGTCTGTCTCTCTGTCTGTCCGCCTGTCTCTCTGTCTGTCTCTCTGTCTGTCTCTCTGTCTGTCCTGTCTGTCCGCCTGTCTGTCTGTCTGTCTCTCTGTCTGTCCGCCTGTCTCTCTGTCTGTCTCTCTGTCTGTCTCTGTCTGTCTCTGTCTGTCCGCCTGTCTCTCTGTCTGTCCGCCTGTCTCTCTGTCTGTCTCTCTGTCTGTCTGCCTGTCTCTCTGTCTGTCTTTCTGTGTATGTGTGTGAATGCATGTGTGTTCTGCTTCCATGTCCATGTCTTTTATCCCTCCTCCTCTTCCTTTCTTTACAGCAACGTCCTAATACTGTCCACTTCCATTCTATATTTGTCTGTACCTAACAAGTCCTGCCTGTATGGTAGAGATGCAGCTGACTGATCCACTGAATGGATGCAAAGGGGACAGGGGCCAAGAGACTGCAAAATATATCCACATCAATATATGTCTTAGAAACGTATAACTGGGCTGGGTCCAAATACAGGGAGTCTTTGTCTACATCCCAAACGGCACCCTACTCCCGATACAGTATAGTGCACTACTTTTGACCGGGCCTGGGTCACATGTAGTACACTATAGGGAATATAGTGGGGCAGGTCCTTTTTCTGTTCCCCAAAAATATATACAATGTCTATGGGGGCTGTCGTATAAAGTCAGCACCGTATTGACAGAAAACACTCAAAAATAATTTGAAAGGAATATTTTTTAATTTAAATAAAGTTAAATGAACAGAAATACGGAACCCCGTGCTCAACTTACCAGCTAGAAAATAGAATTCTAGAATCTTTAGAATCTAGATTCTAGAGGCTAAAATCTAGACAGAGTGAAACCACAGTTCAGTGAGTGTAACATAAGGGGATTTGTAGCCTCACTCCTCAGCCTGAAATGTGCCCACTCACATTGACTAATAGCCAGCTTTTTGGTGGCACAACTGACTAAAAGCATTTCAGGAGGGCAGTCACATGAATCTGTGAGGCAGAGGTCCCAGTTGCTTGTCTCGGTGTGAGCTGAAGAGGGAGGAAGTGGAATGGCTCTCCTGGGGAACTCCAGTCGTTCCATGTATTTGAACCATTCCTGAGCTAGCACACCTGATTCAACTTCTCAACTACTTATCAAGCCCATGTTTCGGTGAATCAGGTGAGCTAGTTCAAAGCGACAACAGAATTCTCCACCCTGAAGTTTGAGTGATATACAAGTACATTAGTGGGAGTCAGTGTGAGGCCGGTTCAATAGGCCAGACGGCACTCTGCCTTTTATGTGGATAAGGTAATAAGGCACTTTAAACCACGCACATCTCGCACCCTATTCCCTATATAGTGCACTAATTTGACCAGTGCCCTATAGAAGTAGTGCACTATATAGGGAATAGGGTGCCATTTGAGATACAACCCCGTATCTTTGAACAGAGAGATCAGTGGTCTGGTTTAAATGCATCAGCGGTACAGCTCAGAAACATTCCTTGCTGCAAGTTCCTCTAATGTAAAACTCTGCCTGAGTAGGACATGAAACAATCCCACTGTGCACGCTGACAGGCACTCCACTGCACAGTATTCTGGATCTTCCTTCTACAGCCAATTCAACTCAATGGAACTGTTTTTTATAATCACTCAGAAACAGGATGATGCACTCTTTTCATCATCCTGTTTCTCATTCAACTATTCCTGATACAGTGTGTGTGTAAACCCACGATTATAAGTGTATGTGTGCATGTGCTTGTGTTTGAAGTGTGTCTCACCTGTACTGGCAGGGGTGTGAGTTGCAGCGTCGTACTTGGGGTAACGGCCTGTTCTCTGGTTGGCAGAGGCTGTCATTCACCAGAGTCATGCTTTTATTGACCAGCCTCATACAGGACACCACTGTCCTCCTCTCACCTGGGAACACACACACACCGTTATAATCTGAGGTATACAAACACAAACAAATTACAGCGAAAGAGAGAGTGACAAAAAAAAGAGAGAGAGAGAGAGAGAGTGTGTGTGAGTGAGTGAGTGTGAGTGAGAGTGTGAGACGCTGTCTCAAAAAAAACGTCAAACTATTTCACACACACAAAACACATGGAGTTCAAGCCTCTGTCTCCACCGGCATAACCCTCCAGTGAACTACATAATAACCTGGTCTAATGCGAAGGTAATTACACAATAAAACTCTGTTAATTAAACACTAAATCAGAGGACTGAAGTCCTATATTTGGAGCTGTGCTGGCCCCTATCCAAACCACCACTTGCTGGGTAAGGCCCCGACTACTGTGTGCGTGTGTGTGTGCAGGGCCCGAGATCTGGGCTTTGTTCCAACTTTATGAAAATCAAACCTTTCTCCTTCCCTCTGGCCAGAAGTTGTGCACTATATAAGGACCAGTGTGTTTGTGTTATATTGTGTTATGTGCTCATGGGTTTCTACTACATGGCTCAGACATGACTAAATCTAGCTTCCCACTACAATATACAATATTTATGTCACAGGTTTCATGTTCCTACATTGTCCCAAAATCCTGTGATGGGAAATGTTTTATGAACACAGTGTACAGGCTCCCTGACGATAATGCCAACCCCCATCCCATCCCTTAGTTGTCAAGGCCTGACCTTAGAGAGCCTTTTATTCTCTAATTTGGTTAGGTGACTAGGTTGGGCACTCTAGTTTTTGTATTTCTATGTTGGCCTGTTATGGTTCCCAATCAGAGGCAGCTGTTTATCGTTGTCTCTGATTGGGGATCATAATTAGGCAGCTTTTCCCACTGGGTTTTTGTGGGATCTTGTTTTTGTGTTGATACCTGTGAGCTCTACAGAACGTCACGTATCGGTTATTCTTTATTGTTTAGTTGTTCGGTTCTCCTTAAAATAAAAAGATGTCGAACCGATTCCACGCTGCGCTTTGGTCTGAGTATGATCACAACAACGATCGTGACATTAGTGTTCTTCTCAGAGCGACAGTATCGGCAGAATTCATTTGGAGGGAAAACTAGTCATATTTACTTTAAAAACCGAAAGATACTGGAAGAGTAATAATGAATTCTGGTTACCAAGGAAACAGAGATTTGTTCCACACACACAGTGAGGTGCGGACTCTCCTATGAGGACTTCGGGTTTTCCTCATTTTTTGAAATGCTCCAAAAGTGGGCAACAAAATGTCAAGTCGAACTCTATGCTAAATAGGTTTACGCACGTAATATTTGTCAAGGGTACAGGGTCCACAGTGGCTCAGTTGGTAGTGCATGGTAGTGGCATGTTTGCAGGAGTACAGGGTCCCCAGTGGCTCAGTTAGTAGTACATGGTGTTTACAGAAGTATAGAGTCCCCAGTGGCTCAGTTAGTAGTACATGGTGTTTACAGGAGTATAGGGTCCCCAGTGGCTCAGTTAGTAGTGTTTGCATGGTGTTTTGGTTGTGCATGGTGTTTACAGGAGTATAGGGTCCCCAGTGGCTCAGTTGGTAGTACATGGTGTTTACAGTGGCTCAGTATAGGTGTCCCCCAGTGGCTCAGTTAGTAGTACATGGTGTTTACAGGAGGAGTGGCTCAGTTGGTTGTGCATGGTGTCCCCAGTGGCTCAGTTGGTAGTACATGGTGTTTACAGGAGTATAGGGTCCCCAGTGGCTCAGTTGGTTGTGCATGGTGTTTACAGGAGTACCCCATGGTGTTTGTAGTACATGGTGTTTGCAGGGCTACAGGGTCCCCAGTGGCTCAGTTGGTAGTGCATGGTGTTTACAGGTATAGGGTCCCCAGTGGCTCAGTTGGTAGTGCATGGTGTTTACAGGAGAATATCCCCAGAGTCCCCAGTGGCTCAGTTAGTAGTACATGGTGTTTACAGGAGTATAGGGTCCCCAGTGGCTCAGTTGGTAGTGCATGGTGTTTACAGGAGTATAGGGTCCCCAGTGGCTCAGTTGGTAGTACATGGTGTTTGCAGGGCTACAGGGTCCCCAGTGGCTCAGTTGGTAGTGCATGGTGTTTGCAGGAGTATAGGGTCCCCAGTGGCTCAGTTGGTAGTGCATGGTGTTTGCAGGGTATAGGGTCCCCAGTGGCTCAGTTGGTAGTACATGGGTTTGCAGGGCCCCCAGTGGCTCAGTTGGTAGTGCATGGTGTTTGCAGGAGTATAGGGTCCCCAGTGGCTCAGGGTCCCCAGTGGCTCAGTTGGTAGTACATGGTGTTTGCAGGGCTACAGGGTTCCCAGTGGCTCAGTTGGGCTCAGTTGCATGGTGTTTGGGTCCCCAGTGGCTCAGTTGGTAGTGCAGGGTCCCCCCCAGTGGCTCAGTTGGTAGTGCATGGTGTTTGCAACGTCAGTGTCGGGATTTGACTCCCACGTGGGACCAGTACAAAAAAGTCTGCCCTCACTATTGTAAGTTGCTCTGGATAAGAGTGTCTGCTAAATGGCTGAAATGTAAATGAAATGTAGGCAACTAGATTCAGCCACGGGATGATTTTTGTCTAAGTGGTTTGTCGGGGGGGCGTAACATAATCCTAGTCATTTGTACACTGCAAATTGACCGCAACTAAGCTCAAAAAGAGGTTGGGTTTAAAAAATAATATGAATTTCCATACCTTGATTACATTGAGACACCATCACATACTGTATGTCTCTTCTATTTGTGGGAATACTTGGGGAAAAACACTTGCAGGGGTTGCCGACCCCTGATATATGACATTTCGCAGGCGCTTTTATCCAAAGTGACCTACAGTACACGACCCCACAGATTGTATTTTCAACTAGCGACTTTCAGGAAATAACACTGATCAAATTTGGTAAAACCCTTTAAGTCATCAGACAGCTGGCTAAACAAACTGACCACTAAGGCTACAACAAACTAACCGCTAGCTGGCTACAACAAACTGACCACTAGCTGGCTACAACAAACTGACCACTAGCTGGCTACAACAAACTCACCACTAGCTGGCTAAACAAACTCACCACTAGCTGGCTACAACAAACTCACCACTAGCTGGCTACAACAAACTCACCACTAGCTGGCTACAACAAACTAACCCCGCTAGCTGGCTACAACAAACTGACCACCTGGCTAGCTAGCTGGCTACAACAAACAAACTGACCACTAGCTGGCTACAACAAAGCTAAACAAACTGCCACTAGCTGGCTACAACAAAATAACCGCTAGCTGGCTACAACAAACTCACCCCTAGCTGGCTACAACAAACTGGCTACAACAAACTCACCACTAGCTGGCTACCAAACTATCTGCTGGCTACAACAAACCGCTCTGGCTACAACAAACTCACCACTAGCTGGCTACAACAAACTAACCGCTAGCTGGCTACAACAAACTCACCACTAGCTGGCTACAACAAACTCACCCCTAGCTGGCTACAACAAACTCACCACTAGCTGGCTACAACAAATTAACCCCTAGCTGGCTACAACAAACTCACCACTAGCTGGCTACAACAAACTCACCACTAGCTGGCTACAACAAACTCACCACTAGCTGGCTACAACAAATAGCTGGCTACAACAAACTCACCACTAGCTGGCTACAACAAACTCACCACTAGCTGGCTACAACAAACTCACCACTAGCTGGCTACAACAAACTCACCACTAGCTGGCTACAACAAACTAACTTGGCTAGCTGGCTACAACAAACTCACCACTAGCTGGCTACAACAAACTCACCACTAGCTGGCTACAACAAACTCACCACTAGCTGGCTACAACAAACTCACCACTAGCTGGCTACAACAAACTCACCACTAGCTGGCTACAACAAACTGACCACTAGCTGGCTACAACAAACTCACCACTAGCTGGCTACAACAAACTAACTTCTAGCTGGCTACAACAAACTAACACCACTGGCTACAACAAACTAACCGCTGGCTACAACAAACTAACACAACAAACTGACCACTAGCTGGCTACAACAAACTAACCGCTAGCTGGCTACAACAAACTAACTTCTAGCTGGCTACAACAAACTGACCACTAGCTGGCTACAACAAACTCACCACTAGCTGGCTACAACAAACTCACCACTAGCTGGCTACAACAAACTCACCACTAGCTGGCTACAACAAACTCACCACTAGCTGGCTACAACAAACTCACCACTAGCTGGCTACAACAAACCCCTCTGGCTACAACAAACTAGCTGGCTGGCTACAACAAACTCACCACTAGCTGGCTACAACAAATTAACCCCTAGCTGGCTACAACAAATTAACCCCTAGCTGGCTACAACAAACTAACTTCTAGCTGGCTACAACAAACTAACCCCTAGCTGGCTACAACAAACTCACCACTAGCTGGCTACAATAAACTAACCGCAAGCTCTCTACAACCAACTAATCGCTAGCTGGCTACAAAAACGAACCGCTAGTTGGCTTTAAAAACGAACTGCTAGCTGGCTACAACAAACTAACCCCTAGCTGGCTACAACAAACTAACTGCTAGCTGGCTACAACAAACTAACCGCCAGCTGGCTACAATAAGCTAACCACTAGCTGGATACAATAAGCTAACCACTAGCTGGCTACAATAAGCTTCACCCTTGACATTGTTAAAGCACTCCAAACGAGTGAACAGACAAATAAACGAAAGCGGTAACCTAAACCTGCACACACCCTCTCACCAGCCAAGGTTGAAACACCTATCACAGCTAAATGACATATGTTATCGATGATTCAGACTGAACAACGCATTATAGCTAATCAGTCACTGGATAGCGATAAAGCAGCTGATCTCATGGTGCTGTTTTCACTCTAATTATTACCAGACTTGCTTCGAGAGTTACTTCAGTTCATAATTGGATGGATTTACCATAGTTCATAACTAAATAGTTTTACAAAGTAATCAACTTTAAAAAAATAATGTCATTGATGTAATAGTGTTGAGATGAGTGCAAAAGCAAATTGAAGTACAACCTACTGATAATTGTAATATCTTTTTGCAGCCTTGTTTTCCACTGGTTGAGATACAACATCAGTTGAATTTATAGTAAAGGGTAATCTACTCTTAAGGGTTAAAACAACATTAACTGCCACCTATCTGCTCTGAGTTAATAAAAATAACGCTTTTTCCTCAAAGTTTATTTTTAATATCACCAGAATCAGCTCTAGATATTTGCAGTCTCAGCAATGAACTGAGAATTGAATAGGCAAAACTAGAGATGCGTACTGTATGTGTGCAGTGTGCTGTCCACTGTGTGTGTGCCTGCATGAGAGTGCACGTGTACATGCACGTGCTTAACTTTGTTTGCGTGTATGTTCGTGGTAACCCAGTTGAGAGTCCCACAGTGGGAGCCAGCTCTATCTGTCTGGTGTGCTCTAGTTCAGAGGTTAGAAGTTCACCAACACTGGGCCTATTTGTCTCCCCCAAGCCCCAAAGGCCTGTCCAACTAACCATCTGACATAGCCTCTAACACGTCTCCAAGACCCAACCCACTACCTCAGTCCCAAAGGCCTGTCCAACTAACCCTCTGACATAGCCTCTAACACGTCTCCAAGACCCAACCCACTACCTCAGTCCCAAAGGCCTGTCCAACTAACCATCTGACACAGCCTCTAACACGTCTCCAAGACCCAACCCACATAGCCTCAGTCCCAAAGGCCTGTCCAACTAACCATCTGACATAGCCTCTAACACGTCTCCAAGACCCAACCCACTACCTCAGTCCCAAAGGTCTGTCCAACTAACCATCTGACACAGCCTCTAACACGTCTCCAAGACCCAACCCACTACCTCAGTCCCAAAGGCCTGTCCAACTAACCATCTGACATAGCCTCTAACACGTCTCCACGTCTCCAAGACACAGCCAACCCACTACCTCAGTCCCAAAGGCCTGTCCAACTAACCATCTGACATAGCCTCTAACACGTCTCCAAGACCCAACCCACTACCTCAGTCCCAAAGGCCTGTCCAACTAACCATCTGACACAGCCTCTAACACGTCTCCAAGACCCAACCCACTACCTCAGTCCCAAAGGCCTGTCCAACTAACCCTCTGACACAGCCTCTAACACGTCTCCAAGACCCAACCCACTACCTCAGTCCCAAAGGCCTGTCCAACTAACCATCTGACATAGCCTCTAACACGTCTCCAAGACCCAACCCACTCAGTCCCAAAGGCCTGTCAGTCCCAAAGGCCTGTCCAACTAACCCTCTGACATAGCCTCTAACACGTCCCAAAGTCCTGTCCAAGACCCAACCCACTACCTCAGTCCCAAAGGCCTGTCCAACTAACCATCTGACATAGCCTCTAACACGTCTCCAAGACCCAACCCACTACCTCAGTCCCAAAGGCCTGTCCAACTAACCATCTGACATAGCCTCTAACACGTCTCCAAGACCCAACCCACTACCTCAGTCCCAAAGGCCTGTCCAACTAACCATCTGACACAGCCTCTAACACGTCTCCAAGACCCAACCCACTACCTCAGTCCCAAAGGCCTGTCCAACTAACCATCTGACATAGCCTCTAACACGTCTCCAAGACCCAACCCACTACCTCAGTCCCAAAGGCCTGTCCAACTAACCCTCTGACATAGCCTCTAACACGTCTCCAAGACCCAACCCACTACCTCAGTCCCAAAGGCCTGTCCAACTAACCATCTGACATAGCCTCTAATACGTCTCCAAGACCCAACCCACTACCTCAGTCCCAAAGGCCTGTCCAACTAACCCTCTGACATAGCCTCTAAAAGGCCTGTCCACGTCTCCAAGACCCAACCCACTACCTCAGTCCCAAAGGCCTGTCCAACTAACCCTCTGACATAGCCTCTAACACGTCTCCAAGACCCAACCCACTACCTCAGTCCCAAAGGCCTGTCCAACTAACCCTCTGAAGACATAGCCTGTCAACTAACCATCTGACATAGCCTCTCCAAGACCCAACCCACTACCTCAGTCCCAAAGGCCTGTCCAACTAACCCTCCAACACAGCCTCTAACACGTCTCCAAGACCCAACCCACTACCTCAGTCCCAAAGGCCTGTCCAACTAACCATCTGACACAGCCCTAACATGTCTCCAAGACCCAACCCACTACCTCAGTCCCAAAGGCCTGTCCAACTAACCATCTGACATAGCCTCTAACACGTCTCCAAGACCCAACCCCACTACCTCAGTCCCAACGGTCCAATGTCCAACTAACCCCCTCTGACACAGCCTCTAACACGTCTCCAAGACCCAACCCACTACCTCAGTCCCAAAGGCCTGTCCAACTAACCCTCTGACATAGCCTCTAAAACGTCTCCAAGATCCAACCCACTACCTCAGTCCCAACAATCAATCCAACTAACTAACCCTCTGACATAGCCTCTAAAACGTCTCCAAGATCCAACCCACTACCTCAGTCCCAACAATCAATCCAACTAACTCTCTGACATAGCCTCTAACACGTCTCCAAGATCCAACCCACTACCTCAGTCCCTCAGTCCCAACGGTCTGTCCAACTAACCCTCTGACACAGCCTCTAAGTCCAGCCTCCAAGCCCCATCCCACTACCTCAGTCCCAACAATCAATCCAACTAACCCTCCGACACAGCCTCTAAGCCCAGCCTTCAAGCCCCAACCCTCTCTACCTCAGTCCCAGCCGAATGGCTCCAGCCTCACCAACCAGGTGTAACCCACTAACCCAACCTCACTAGCCTCAACAGTATATATGTGTGTTTGCTCATGTGAGTGTGTGAGAGCAACAGCCCAGCCCATGTGCCCTCTCCCCATCCCTCATTGCCCCAGGCAGCCATCCAGCCAAGCTGTGTTTGATGTTTGTTGTGGAACCAGGGATCCTGGCGGATCCTCTGCGCTGGGCAACCAGCCCCAGATTAGTGCATCAGCATGGAGCACAGACGTGACGCTCCACAGTCAAGATTAGAGACCCATATCTAACATGTAACCGAAATGGATAGAAGCAGCAGGGGTGGATGGGAACTGAAGGGGGGGGGGGAACTGAAGGGGGTGGGGGTAACTGAAGGGGGGGGGGGGGTACTGAAGGGGTAACTGAAGGGGGTGTGGGGAACTGGAGGGGGTGGCTGAAAGTTCACTATGCATGAACCCAAGGTCAACAGCTATCAGAAAGCCTGCAAAGACTCTCCTTGGGATGTGTGTAAGTATGTGTGAGTCATACCTCCTCCACACTGTACGTTGCAGTCTTGCCAGGAACTGTGTGTCCAAAGGTAGAGGTGCTCTGGTGCTCTCTGCTCCTCACTGACATCATCACGTTCAGTTACGTTCAGAGACACTGTGTACTCATAGTGTATCCCATAGGTCTGGTCATGGAACAACAGCACCTAGGGGAGAGGGAGTTATGTTTAGAAACACTGGCTTGTTATGTTCAGACACAATGTCCTGATAGTGTATACCACAGAGATGGGTTGAGAGACTGGGTCATGTTCAGAGACACAGAGTGAGTGAGTGAGGAGAGAGACATAATATATAGAGCCCCCCCTTCTAAATCCATAGCACCAAGCACAACCACATTATCAGTACAATGCACAATGCAGATCCACATTACAGACGTACATTTAACCTGCCCTCTCTAGAATAACATACAGCCTCCCCAAGCATCCTGAAATACTTTGTAAAGGAATGAGAGAGAGGTCCACCTCTACAAGGCAGAAATCCCAACTTTTGCCAGGACCCTGAAGGATGTCACCCTCAACCACAGCCCCAGAACCTCAAACAGGAGCAACAGAGCAACGGACACCCCGCCCAGACCAGTGAGACACCCTCCCAGACCAGTGAGACACCCGCCCAGACCAGTGAGACACCCTCCCAGACCTGCAAGACCCCCTCCCAAAGGACCTGCACTGAGAGAACCCACGCCAAGAGGACCGACACCTAGACCACAGCATCACCAGCCACAACCCAACCAGCTGAGACCCGGCCAAACAAAGCCTGGCCACACCCTACAGTATATAGGTCCCCCCCAGATCAGACCTATGCCCCCCCCCCCCACAGCAAAGACCTCAACATGACAGCCACACATATGCCCAGGCCTTGAGCAGAGCAACAGGCCCAAACCCCATGAATACACCCCAAGCCCCATCTTACGACCTAAGAAGTATGTATCAGATGCTCAACATGCTCTGCTCACACCTACTGTAATGGTCCGGGCCTAAACCCCTTGAAAACAACACTAGACAATGGAACACAAAGCTTTCACTATCTCATCCTGGAATATACAAGGTCTAAGGTTATCTGCTCTTGGCCTAATGCGCAGGAACTTAGACTTCATCATAGAAATTGGAAATACAGTCATTGTCATCCTACAAGAAACATGCTATAGAGGAGACAGACCCACTGACAGACAGAGAGCTGGTAGTCCCATCCATCAAACTACCAGGTGTGAAACAGGGAAGAGACTCAGGAGGTATGCTAATTTGATATAGAGCAGACCTAACCAACTATTAAATTAGTCAAAACAGGAACATTTTACATCTGGCTATAAATTAATAAGGAAATTATCTCAACACAGAAACATGTCCTCATGTGTGCTACCTATATCCACCCAATAGAATCCCCATACTTTAACGATGACAGCTTCTCCATCCTAGAGGGGGAGATCAACTACTTCCAGGCCCAGGGACATGTACTAGTCTGTGGCGACCTAAATGGCAGAACTGGACAAGAACCTGACACCCTCAGCACATAGGGGGACAAACTGAGCTGGAGCTGATAGTATTTCCTCCCAAATATGCCCCCCTAGACACAACTATGACAAAACAACCAACAAAACGTGTGTTATGCTAATTAGTGTCAGATAATGACAACGGTCCCGTTCACTGGATGGGGTGTCACTAGAGGTTAAGGAGAAGTCTATCTTTAATTCTGTGAATAACAGTTGTATATTTTATCAATGTTTATTATGAGTATTTCTGCAAAATCAACGGGTGTTTTTTATTTCTTTTTAAATTCTTCTTCTTATTATTATTTTTACAATTTTACGCCCTTTTCTCCCCAATTTCATGGTATCCAATTGTTAGTAGTAACTATCTTGTCTCATCACTACTACTCCCGTACGGGCTCGGGAGAGACAAAGGTCGAAAGCCATGCGCCCTCCGAAACACAACCCAACCAAGTCGCACTACTTCTTTAACACAGCGTGCATCCAACCCGGTGCCTAGACCACTGCGCCACCCGGGAGGCCCCGTCATGTGTCACCGGACATTACTGCACATAATGCGCCAATGTAAACTGAGATTTTTGCATATAAATATGCACATAAATCGAACAAAACATACATGTATTGTGTAACATGATGTCCTATGAGTGTCATCTGATGAAGATCATCAAAGGTTAGTGATTCATTCTATCTATATTTCCGCTTTTGTGACTCTATCTTTGGCTATCTTTGGCTGGATAAATGGCTGTGTGTTTTTGGACTTGGCTATGTATTGGACTTGTTCATGTGTGAAAGTTAAATATTTCTAAAAATATTTTTGAATTTCGCGCACTGCCTTTTCAGCGGAATGTTGTCGAGGGCTCCGCTAGCCCTAGAAAGGTTAAGGTTTAAAAGGGCATCTGAAGTTTGAACATTTCCACTTTGATATTTCAGACTTGATTTTTCCTTACCAAAAATGTATCAATCCCTACAAATGTTTTATACACTGCTCAAAATAATAAAGGGAACACTAAAATAACATATCCTAGATCTGAATAAATGAAATATTCTTATTAAATACTTTTTTCTTTACATAGTTGAATGTGTTGACAACAAAATCACACAAAAATTATCAATGGAAATCAAATGTATCATGGAGGATTTGGAGTCACACTCAAAATTAAAGTGGAAAACAACACTACAGGCTGATCAAACTTTGATGTAATGTCCTTAAAACAAGTCAAAATGAGGCTCAGTAGTGTGTGTGGCGTCCACATGTCTGTATTTTTTAAATTTAACTTGGCAAGTCAGTTCTTATTTTCAATGACTGCCTAGGAACAGTGGGTTAACTGCCTGTTCAGGGGCAGAACGACAGATTTGTACCTTGTCAGCTCGGGGTTTGAACTTGCAACCTTCGGTTACTAGTCCAACGCTCTAACCACTAGGCTACCCTGCCGTATGATCTCCCTACAACGCCTTTGCCATGCTCCTGATGAGGTGGCGGATGGTCTCCTGAGGGAGACTAAAGCATCCGCCAACTCCTGGACAGGCATTGGTGGATGGAGCGAGACATGATGTGCTCAATTGGATTCAGGACTGGGGACTGGGGAACGGGCGGCACAGTCCATAGCATCAATGCCTTCCTCTTGCAGGAACTGCTGAACACTCCAGCCACATGAGGTCTAGCATTGTCTTGCATTAGGAGGAACCCAGCCAACCACACCAGCATATGGTCTCACAAGGGGTCTGAGGATCTCTGTACCTAATGGCAGTCAGGCTACCTCTGGCGAGCACATGGAGGGCTGTGCGGCCCCCCAAAGAAATGCCACCCCACACCATGACTGACCCACCGC
Organism: Oncorhynchus keta; assembly: GCF_023373465.1. Classification (NCBI taxonomy): domain Eukaryota; kingdom Metazoa; phylum Chordata; class Actinopteri; order Salmoniformes; family Salmonidae; genus Oncorhynchus; species Oncorhynchus keta. The sequence goes on along the minus strand of NW_026277847.1, from coordinate 15,915 downwards.
CAAACCGGTCATGCTGGAGGATGTTGCAGGCAGCAGAACATTCTCCATGGCGTCTCCAGACTGTCACGTCTGTCACATGTGCTCAGTGTGAACCTGCTTTCATCTGTGAAGAGCACAGGGCGCCAGTGGCGAATTTGCCAATGAAAAACGTCCTGCACGGTGTTGGGCTGTAAGCACAACCCCCACCTGTGGACGTCGGGCCCTCATACCACCCTCATGGAGTCTGTTTCTGACCATTTGAGCAGACACATGCACATTTGTGGCCTGCTGGAGGTCATTTTGCAGGGCTCTGGCAGTGCTCCTCCTGCTCCTCCTTGCACAAAGGCGGAGGTAGAGGTCCTGCTGCTGGGTTGTTGCCCTCCTACGGCCTCCTCCACGTCTTCTGATGTACTGGCCTGTCTCTTGGTAGCGCCTCCATGCTCTGGACACTACGCTGACAGACACAGCAAACCTTCTTGCCACAGCTCGCATTGATGTGCCATCCTGGATGAGCTGCACTACCTGAGCCACTTGTGTGGGTTGTAGACTCCGTCTCATGCTACCACTAGAGTGAAAGCACCGCCAGCATTCAAAAGTGACCAAAAAATCAGCCAGGAAGCATAGGAACTGAGAAGTGGTCTGTGTTCCCCACCTGCAGAACCACTCCTTTATTGGGGGTGTCTTGCTAATTGCCTATAATTTCCACCTGTTGTCTATTCCATTTGCACAACAGCATGTGAAATTTATCGTCAATCAGTGTTGCGTCCTAAGTGGACAGTTTTGAGTTCACAGAAGTGTGATTGACTTGGAGTTACATTGTGTTGTTTAAGTGTTCCCTTTATTTTTTTGAGCAGTGTATAATCCACATAATAACTGACATTTCCTGTTGCTGCAGGATTATTTCCCTACTGTAGCAAACTGGCTCTCTAATTAAGATACTACATCTGTATCACATGATGCCTCCAGAGGGCCATTTGGGGTGGCAGGTAGCCTAGTAGTTAGAGCGTTCCCTGGTAGGCTGTCATTGTAAATTATAATGTGTTCTTAACTGACTTGCCTAGTTAAATAAAGATTACATTTAAACTAACAACAACTTCCTCCCTTTGAAGCCCAATTTCCATGTTCTTTATCTGTCCCTCTCTGATCTCTGTCATCATGTGGAGTAGACTGAGGAGGTTAAATCAGCTCAACATGCATTCGCCTGATAGGGATACACACACACACACACACACACACACACACACACACACACACACACACACACACACACACACACACACACACACACACACACACACACACACACACACACACACACACACACACACACACACACACACACACACACACACACACACACACACACACACACACACACACACACACACAATCTCTCTCTACATGATAGGTTTACCATGAGGTACAGCGGGGTCTTGGTGGGTCCCTTGGCGGACATTTTCTCCCAGAGTCCTCTCCGGACGTAGCGCACTGTAGTGCCGGCCAGCTGGAACTCTCCAGGAAGCTCGATCTTCCAGTCGCTGTTGATGGACCTCTTGGTAGAGTCTTTCATTGCTGGAACAAGCAGGATGTAGAATTAATTTCAGAGGAAGTTCAGGACAACTTGATGTTAGATGGTTCCCTATCACTTGCCCCTATCACTTCCATTGAAAGTAAGCATACCACAGTCTCCACCAACATGCCTAGACCTGTACACGCAGGTTGATGGGTTCAATTCCCACTCTGACTGTTCCCTTTAAATCACTACCTTTATTCAAACCCATAATTCAAACCATGTCTCTAACCTAAAATATCTATATTTTTTATTTAAAGAGGAGCAAACCAACAATTAAAATGTAGCAGGCAGGCAAAGTGAACACACACTTCTCTTCACTTCTCTGAAAATGACTTTTGATGCCCAAATTGGCTGCTTTCAAATAGCCAACCCCGGTCAGTGAGGTTTTACTTCTCACAGTGCCTGAACCACAGGAAAGCAGCACAGCATCAGAGACCCAGTCGGTTCCAACTAAGAGAGTGTCCCTTGATGTGGAGACTGTGGAGGTTGTGAAGTCCAGCAAACAGACTACCTCACCACATGTCCACAGTTATCCAGTTATGCTTGACTTAAGGTTGTTGGGTAATGCATTAGAAAGAGAGCGAGGTGGAGAGAGAGCGAGAAAATAAAGAGAGAGAGAATAAAGAGCGAGACAGAGAGACTGTTGGGGTGTACTGTAAGACATTCCATAAGAATTGAATGTTTGAGCCAGGTTTTTCCAAATGCATGTTGTTTTAATTAGTCTTTTGGTAGGACTCGACGACCAGAGAGAGCTCCAGAGAAATAAAACACCTTGCACAGTGAATGGACTCTTTCTAAACACGTCTCTTTTAGCCACATCGTTAAATCAACTTAAAATAAAATGCATTAGAATATTAGCATCACTGTCTCATGGTCATCATTGGAATATTAGCATCACTGTTCTATGGTCATCATTAGAATATTAGCATCACTGTTCTATGGTCATCATTAGAATATTAGCATCACTGTTCCATGGTCATCATTAGAATATTAGCATCACTGTCCCATGGTCATCATTAGAATATTAGCATCACTGTTCCATGGTCATCATTAGAATATTAGCATCACTGTGCCATGGTCATCATTAGAATATTAGCATCACTGTTCCATGGTCATCATCAGAATATTAGCATCACTGTTCCATGGTCATCATTAGACTATTAGCATCACTGTCACATGGTCATCATTAGAATATTAGCATCACTGTTCCATGGTCATCATCAGAATATTAGCATCACTGTTCCATGGTCATCCTTAAAATATTAGCATCACTGTTCCATGGTCATGGAATATTAGCATCACATTAGATTTATATTAGCATCAATCTGTTCTATGGTCATCATTAGAATATTTGCATCACTGTTCCATGGTCATCGTTACAATATTAACATCACCGTCCCATGGTCATCACTGTATTGTTTACTAGCTCTACAAAAAACATAAATTCTCTTTTCCTTTTCTACACATAGTATTTCACAAGTTTCCCTTAGGTACAGACTGAGGATCAGCTTCTCCTCTCCCAATCTTAAGATTAACCAGGGTAGAACTGCCGCTTTCAAGCAGCGGGACTCTAACCCGGAAGCTTATAAGAAATCCCTTTATGCCCTCTGATGAACCATCCAACCGGGAAAGCGCCAATACAGAACTAAGATTGAATCATACTCTACCGGCTCCGACACTCGTCAGATGTGGCAGGGATTGCAAACTATTACAGACTACAAAAGGAAGCACAGCTGAGAGCTGCCCAGTGACATGAGCCTACCAGACGAGCTAAATAACTTCTATGCTCACTTCAAGGCAAGTAACACCTAAACATGCATGAGAGCATCAGCTGTTCTGGACGACTGTGTGATCACGCTCTCCGCAGCCGATGTGAGTAAGAGCTTTAAACAGGTTAACATTTACAAGGCCGCAGAGCCAGGTGTATTACCAGGACATGTACTCCAAGCATGCGCTGACCAACTGGCAAGTGTCTTCACTGACATTTTCAACCTCTCCCCTGTCTGAGTCTGTAATACCATGTTTCAAGGAGACCACCATAGTCCCTGTGCCCAAGAACACTAAGGTAACCTGCCTAAATTACTACCGACCCGTAGCACTCATGTCTGTAGCCATGAAATGCATTGAAAGGCTGGTCATGGCTCACATCAACACCATTATCCCAGAAACCCTAGACCTACTCAAATTTGCATACCACACCAACATACCACATCCACAGAAGATGCAATCTCTATTGCACTCCACACTGCCCTTTCCCACCTGGACAAAAGGAACACCTACGTGAGAATGCTATTCATTGACTACGCTGAGCTGTTCAACACCATAGTGACCTCAAAGCTCAAAACTAAGCTAAGGACCCTAGGACTAAGCACCTTCATCTGCAACTGGATCCTCGACTTCCTGATGGGTTGCCCCCAGGTGGTAAGGGTAGGTAACAACACATCCGCAACGCTGATCCTCAACACGGGGCCCTCAGGGGTGCATGCTCAGTCCCCTCCTGTACTCCCTTTTCACTCATGACTGCATGACTCAAACACCATCATTAAGTTTGCTGATGACAACAGTGATCACCAACAACGATGAGACAGCCAATAGGGAGGAGGCCAGAGACCTGACCGTGTGGTGCAAGGACAACAACCTCTTCCTCAACTTGATCAAGACGAAGGAGCTGATTGTGGACTATAGGAAAAGGAGGACAGAGCACGCCTCATTCTCATCGACGGGGCTGTAGTGGAGCAGATTGAGAGATTCTAAGTTCCTTGGCGTCCACATCACCAACAAACTATCATGGTCCAAGCACACCAAGACAGTCGTGACGGCACGACAAAAGCTATTCCCCCTCAGGAGACTGAAAAGATGTGGCATGGGTCCTCAGATCCTCAAAAGGTTGCATCACTGTCTGGTATGGCAACTGCTCAGCCTCCAACCGCAAGGCTCTACAGAGGGTAGTGCATCCGGCCCAGTACATCACCGGGGCCAAGCTTCCTGCCATCCAGGACCTCTATACCAGGCGGTGTTAGAGGAAGGCCCTAAAAATTGTCAAAGACTCCAGCCACCCTAGTCATAGACTGTTCTCTCTGCTACCGCATTGCAAGCGGTACCGGAGCGCCAAGTCTAGGTCCAAGATGCTTCTAAACAGCCTCTACCCCCAAGCCATAAGATTCCTGAACAGCTAATCAAATGGCTACCCAGACTATTTGCATTGTCCCCTTCTATGCTACGGCTACTCTCTGTCATTATCTATGCATATTCACTTTAATAACTCTACCTACTGACCCAAGATCAGCGTCTTGGGGAAACTTTATCATATAAAACGTGGTGGAGACATACCTCACACTGTACAAAAGGAAGTAGTGTTGGAGTGTTTCTTTAGATCACCAGATATGTTTTCAAAGGGAGTGGCTCGCCTTTCAGTCTCTCCTCCCCATCCCTCTTCTCCCTCGATCCCTCTTCTCCCTCCATCCCTCTACTCCCTCCCTTCCCTCTGTCCCTCCCTACTTCCCTTCCTTTCTTCCCCATCCCTCTTCTTCCTCCATCCCTCTTCTCCCTCCATCCCTCTTGTCCCTCCATCCCTCTACTCCCTCCCTTCCCTCTGTCCCTCCCTACTTCCCTTCATCTCTTCCCCATCCCTCTTCTCCCTCCATCCCTCTACTCCCTCCCTTCCCTCTGTCCCTCTTCTCCCTCCATCCCTCTTCTCCCTCCATCCCTCTTCTCCCCTCCATCCCTCAACTCCCTCCCCTTCCCTCTGTCCCTCCCTACTTCCCTTCCTCTCCTCCCCATCCCTCTTCTCCCTCCATCCCTCTTCTCCCTCCATCCCTCTTCTCCTCCATCCCTCAACTCCCTCCCTTCCCTCTGTCCCTCTTCTCCCTCACTCCTTCCTTCCCTCTGTCCCTCTTCTCCCTCCATCCCTCTTCTCCCTCCATCCCTCAACTCCCTCCTATCACTAGAGAGGATCCCAGCCTGTCCTATCATTACACACAGAACTAGATGTCTCCAGTCCCCAGTGTACCCTTCCTGTTGACAAAGCACTTAACAGTTAGAAAAATGTTTAATAGCTGTTGTCAGAACACTCAAAAGGAAACCGCAAGAGTGAAGTGTTCAAACACTTTACAAGCGTCTGACAAATGAGTGTGTTTATCGGCTTTCAAATTTCCCTGCAGAGTCGACAGAGAACAAAACATGCTAGACAGTGCAGAATGTTTTAGCACTGGCTTAAGACTGTATGGGGCAGCCAAAGTCAACTGGCAGAACAACAACATAGCATTTACAGTAGTTATATACAAGTCAATCAATAATTTTTTAAAACAGCTTTCAAAAATGACCCGGGTGCCACGGCCTCTCTAACTCAGCAACCTGTCTTCCTCTCACTCTCTCAAAGCAACCCCCACCTCTACTAGTGCCCCGTCTAATCTAATCACGTGGTTAAATGCAAGAGCCCATGTCTTACCCAATCACATCAATGCAAATATCCTCTACAACACCTCAGAACAAGCAGGCAGAAAGAAACTGTCACGCCTTGGTCATTGTATTTTGTGTTTTTGTTATATGTTTGGGTAGGCCAGGATGTGACATGGGTTTATATTGTTGTTTTTCGTATTGGGGTTTGTAGTATTTGTAACCACTCCATGATTTTTTCATGGAGTCTAATTTTACTTTTGTTAGTTTAAATGTAAGGGGTTTAAGGGATGTTGTTAAGAGGAGGGCGGTTCTTAGTTATTTGGAGGGTGTGGGGTTTGATTTTTTTTTTTACAGGAGGTTCACCTGAGGGATGGAGGGGATGTTAGTAGGTTTAAGAGGGAGTGGGACAAGGGGGAGTCGGTTTGGGGTGTTGGGGGTGCACTCATCAGGGGTAGGATTTTGTGTGGGCACAGGGAGGTAAAAGTGGAGGATTCTTTGTGGTAATGCAGGGGAGGGTTATAGGGTGGATGTCACGATAAGGGATTGTAAATTTAGATTAGTGGTGGTGTATGGGCCACAGGTGGTGGCAGACAGGAGGAGATGGTGGACTGTCTGACGCCCTGTGTGTCACAAATAGGAAATTAGTGAGAGGGGGATTTTAATACAGATTTAGGAAGAGGGGGATAGCAGTGTGGGCGCCATTGCCAGGCTAATGGCTTGCCATGGTCTAGTAGATGGTGGTCTGCACACTACTCCGAAAATGGACGGTCCTACATGGCGCAACTCCAGGGGGTTGAGCGGAGGCTCGACTATATTTTTTGTACCCAGGTCTTTGGGTAAGTTGTCTGGGCGGCTGTTGCCTGTTTTCTTTCGGATCACGACGGGGTGCTCCTGCAGGTGGGGTCGCCAGTCTGCCTCTTTGGTAGGGGGTACTGGAAGCTAGATCGGGATGTGCTGGAGGAGCAGGCTTTTGTTGATGGGTTTTATGGTTTCTTTTGGAGGCTTGAGGGCCTCCGGTCCATGTGCGAGGGGGTGTTAGAGTGGTGGGAATTAGTTAAGGTGAGGATTAGGGCTTTTATAATAGGGTATTGCAAGAGGAAAAAAGGGAGGAGAGGAGGGAGGTGGATCGTATCCAGAGGTTAATTGAACTCGAATACGAGGCAGGCAACCTCGGCGGGTCGTTTGACTGGGAGAGATCCGCAACCCTAAAGGCGCAGCTCAGGGAGTTGCAGGAGCGGAAGGCTCGAGCTTTCCTGGAGCGTGCGCATAGTGGCTTTCTAGAACATAATGAGACTTGTTCTGCTATGTTCTTTAAGTTGGTTAGGCAAGACAGAGTAGGAAGGTAATGCATGGTGTTAGGGAAGAAAATGGTAGTATAGTTAGAGAACCAGAGGATATGGTCAGGGTGACAACTGATCATTTCCAAGGTTTATTTAAGGAAAGGGAAATAGATGTAGAGCAGGGAAATGTGTTTTTTAGAACACTTGTCCAGGCAGTTGCCGGAGGACATTAGAGAAGTGATGGAGGCCCAGATCTCACTAGAAGAGGTTGAGAGCGCTCTTAGGAGGATGGGAAAAGGGAAGGTGCCTGGGATGGATGGGCTGCCGGCTGAGTTTTATCTCAAGTTTTGGGGTATACTTGGACCAGTGGTCCTCGAAGTCTTGAAGGCCATCCTTGAGACGGGGTCCCGGGGATCAATGGCTGTTGGTGTGCTGTCACTTTTATATAAGAAGGGGAAGTAACAGACCTTGGCAACTGGCGGCCGTTGACCATGCTGTGTGTAGATTACAAGCTACTTGCAAAGGTTTTAGCAGACCGGTTGCGCACAGCCCTTCCCTACGTCGTTCATGAGGATCAGACGTGCGGGGTAGAGGGCCGCTCTATTAGATGGAACCTACAGTTAATCAGGGACTCCATCGCTTGGGTTGAAGATAGAGGACTGCCTTTAATGGTAGCAGCGCTAGATCAGGCGAAAGCCTTCGATCGCGTGAATAGATCCTTTTTGTGTGTTAGGTGTTAGTGTGTTAGGTCGATTAGGATTTGGGGAGAAGTTTATAGGATGGATTCATACATTATATGTCGGAGCGGGGTGCCGAGTTAGTGTAAATAGTCACATAGGTGACGTTTTTGACCTCTCGTCTGGGGTCAGGCAGGGGTGCCCACTCTCGACTCTCCTCTTTGTTCTGTACATGGAGCCTCTGGGGCTGCCATTAGGGCAGACACAGGGGTGGAAGGCTTGCTGATCCCTGGAAGTGGTGGGCTGCGTGTTAAGATGACGCAGTACGCCGACGACACTTCCTTGCTGTTGTGCAAGGACTCGTGCCTGACAAGGTCCCTTGCCATCTTTGGGGATTTCACCCGAGCGTCGGGAGCAGTTCTGAACCATGCAAAGTCTTCCGTCAAGTTTTTCAGAAGATGGCGCGGTAGAACGGATGTGCCTGGGGGTTATCTCTCTGTGAGGGGGCCCTGAGGATTCTCGGGGTCCATTTTGAGACCTCCAGCTCAGCGACGCTAAACTGGAACATGCGTATCGCAGTGGTACAGAGGAAGCTAGCAATGTGGAAAGCTAGGTATTTGTCTTTTATGGGCAAAGTCCTGGTCCTAAAGGTGGATGTGTTGCCGTCTCTTTTGTATTTGGCATACGTCTACCCATTGCCGGCTTGTCTGAGGAGGCCTCTAGTGAGGCTTGTGTTTCAGTTTATGTGGAGTGGCAGGTGCGAGTGGGTCGTCAGGGCATGCATGATCTGTCCCATCGGGGAGGGAGGTAGGGGGTACCACATTTCCCCCTCAAGCTGGACACAATTTTTGTTTCTTTTTTGTTAACGGAGCTTTCTCAGCCAGTGATACACCCGTCCGATTACCTCCTGTGGGTGTTTTTCTCGTATCAGGCGAGAAGCATAATGGTGTGGTCTAACACGGGTCCTCGGGCGGAACAGCTGCCGTGGCACTTTGGTCATGCGGCCAAGTGGCTGCGTGCGCACCCTGAGGTTGAAGTTGCCCGAGTAGGTTTAGATCACAGGCACCTGTATGAGGAGGTCAGAAAGGCAGAAAGTCCGGCGCCTGTAGTGGGCATCTCGGAAGTGATCTGGGAGGGAGTGCAAGCGCGGGGTCTGGATAACAGGCTCAAGGACCTGAATTGGTTGAGCCTTCATAAGTGTTTGCCGGTACGTTCCATCTTGTACCGGTATAATTTGGTGCAATCCCCCACCTGTCTAAGATCCTCTTGTGGCAGGGAGGAGACTGTGCGCCATGTCTTTTGGGACTGTGCCTTTGCCGGAGTAGTATGGGCTAGGGCACGGGTGTTGTTAGGTTTGGTAAAGGGGGATTTTGTATTGACGTGGGCCAGGTTAGAGAGGGGTGTAGGGAGAGCGAGAGGGACAGATAGGGACAGGTTTCTGCTCTGGCTTCTCATGAGTCTCTTTAAACGGGGGCTGTGGGAAGCAAGGCAGAACATGGTGAAGACAGGGAGAGATTGGGGGTGAAAGGGATAGTGAGGAGGGTGGAAGGAGATTTGATTGGGAGGATGAAGAGGGAGGAGAGGAAGTGGGGGCAGCATGCTGCTCGGGAGAGGTGGAAGGGGGTTTAGGGTTGGGTGTCATTTAGATTTGTAAGAGGATAGATTTGGGACGGGGAGATAGGGAGGGGTATTTTGTAGGGTAACGGGGAGGGAAGATGCTCCCCTGAGGTTTTGTTTGGGGTTTATGTTTTAGTTTAATTAGTTTATTTAAAATACCATTATTTGTGTATGTATGTAAATTATGAGTTGTAAAGAATGAATGGTATTGAAGATAATAAATCATTTTTTATAAAAAAAAAATTAAAAAAAATAGGCTATAATAGGTTTCATGTTGTTTGTTGTTTTTGTATTTATGAGTTATTTCATGTACCGCGATTCATTTCATTAAAGTCATGAGTAACCAACACGTTGCATTTCGGTCCGACTCTCTTCCTTCAACAGACGAACGTCGTTACAGAATCACCCACCACTCACGGACCGAGCAGTGTGTAAACTGGCAGCGACAGCGACAGCTTCAGCAGCGAAAGGAGGACGTTATGGACGGTAGAGGCATGGAGTATACGACGTGGGAAGAAATCGACAGGTGGGCGGCCGACCCAGAGAGAGTGCAGGCGCCCACCTGGGATTCGCTGCAGCAATGCGAAGAGGGCTATAGGCGAATGGAGTCAATAAAAAGAGAAGGCGGCGCAGAGTGAGAGTGGCTGAGTCAGGGTTCAGACCTGAGCCAACTCTCCCTGTTAATCGTGAAGAGCAGTTGCAGTGGGAGAGGCTGCACCACTTGGAGAATTGGACATGGGAGGAGGAATTAGACGGGAAAGGACTGGAGCCTGGAGAATATCGCCGTCTTTAAGGAAGAAATAGAAGCGGCTAAAGCGGAGAGGCGCTGGTATGAGGAGGCAGCACGGCGACGCGGTTGGAAGCCCGAAAAGCAGCCCCAAAAAATATTGGGGGAGCTAGAAGGGAGTATGGCTATGCCAGGTAGGAGACCTGCGCAAACTCCCTGTGCTCACCGTTGGGCTAGAGAGACCGGGCAGGCACCGTGTTATGCTATGGAGCGCACAGTGTTTTCAGTGCGGGAGCATAGCCTGGTGCGGCACATACCAGCCCTTCCTATTGGCCGGGCTAGAGTGGGCATCGCTCGGTGCTCAAGAGCTCCAGTGCGCCTGCACGGTCCGGTCTATCCAGAGCCACCTCCACACACCAGTCCTCAGGTAGCAGCTCCCCGCACCAGGCTTCCTGTGCGTGTCCTCGGTCCAGTACCACCAGTTCCAGCACCACGCACCAGGCCTTCAGTGCGCCTCGCCTGTTCAGCGCAGCCAGCGCTTTTCTCCTCTCCTGCACTGTCGGAGTCTCCCGCCTGTTTAGCGCAGCCAGAGCCTGTCTCCTCTCCTGCGCTACTGGAGTCTCCTGTCTGTTCAGCGCTATCAGAGCCTTCCTTCCTCTCCTGCGCTGTCGGAGTCTCCCAGCATGTTCAGCGCTATCAGAGCCTTCCTTCTCTACAGCGCTGCCGGCCCAGCCTCCTGCCTGTTCGGCCGCAGCCTGAGCTGTCAGTCTGCATGAAGCAGCCAGAGCTGCCAGTCTGCAAGGAGATGCTAGTCTGCAAGGTGCTGTCAGTCTGCATGGAGCAGTCAGAGCTGTCAGTCTGCATGAAGCAGCCAGAGCTGTCAGTCTGCATGAAGCAGCCAGAGCTGTCAGTCTGCATGAAGCAGCCAGAGCTGTCAGTCTGCATAGAGCAGCTAGATCCGCCAGTCAGCCATGATCTTCTAGATCTGCCAGACAACCAGTCTCTTCCAGATCTGCCAGTCAACCAGTCTCTTCCAGATCTGCCAGTCAACCAGTCTCTTCCAGATCTGCCAGTCAACCAGTCTCTTCCAGATCTGCCAGTCAACCAGTCTCTTCCAGATCTGCCAGACAACCAGTCTCTTCCAGATCTGCCAGTCAACCAGTCTCTTCCAGATCTGCCAGTCAACCAGAATCTTCCAGATCTGCTAGTCAACCTGAATCTTCCAGTTCCGCCAGCCAGCCAGGATTTACTGCTAGCCTACTACCTGCCTGAGCTTCATCTCAGTACTGGGCTTCCTCTCAGTACTGGGCTTCCCTCAGTCCCGGGCTGCCCCTCAGTCCCGGCTGCCTCTGTCCCGAGCTGCCCCTCTGTCCCGAGCTGCCCTCTGTCCCGAGCTGCCCCTCTGTCCCGAGCTGCCCCTCTGTCCCGAGCTGCCCCTCTGTCCCGAGCTGCCCCTCAGTCACGAGCTGCCCCTCAGTCCAGTGGGGATCTGGGTGAGGACTATTAGGCCATGGTCGGCGGAGAGGGTGGATTATCCCAGGACGCGAAGGGGAGGAACAAGGACATTAATGGAGTGGGGTCCACGTCCCGAGTCGGAGCCGCCACCATGGACAGACGCCCCACCCGGACCCTCCCTATGGTTTGAGGTGCGTCCAGGAGTCCGCACCTTAGGGGGGGGGATTCTGTCACGCCTTGGTCATTGTATTTTGTGTTTTTGTTATATGTTTGGGTAGGCCAGGGTGTGACATGGGTTTATATTGTTGTTTTTCGTATTGGGGTTTGTAGTATTTGGGATCGCGGCTGTTTAGGGGTGTTGTAGAGGCTTGGCTGCCTGAGGCGATTCTCAATCAGAGTCAGGTGATTCTCGTTGTCTCTGATTGGGAACCGTATTTAGGCAGCCTTAGTTTCGCTTTGTATTTCGTGGGTGATTGTTCCTGTCTCTGTGTAGTGTTCACCAGATAGGCTGTAATAGTTTCACGTTCCGTTTGTTGTTTTCGTCTTTATAAGTTATTTCATGTACCGCGATTCATTTCATTAAAGTCATGAGTAACCAACACGCTGCATTTCGGTCCGACTCTCTTCCTTCAACAGACGAACGTCGTTACAGAAACATAAATATTTCACTGAGGTTCAACTGTTAATATCACAGATAGAAGGAGCTTAGTTACCAGTATCCTTGTTAATATGGCTTGTTCAAAAAATAATAAGTTGACGGCGAGTGAACGGAAAATGCATTCTCCCCACAACCAGAACAAAACAAATGTGCCTGATATGCAGCGAGTCCGACGCCCTCGTGAAAAGTGGCAATGTTAAGCGTCATTACACCAAGCATAGTAATATAGATCAGACTTACCCTCTGAACACGGAGGTGAGAACAAACTAGATTAAACAACTCAAATCCCAATATGAGACAAAAAGTCCATGTCCATTTCCTGAAAGCCCAACAACGTGCAACGGAGCGTTCACTGAGGAAAGCTTGGGTTTAGGGAAAACACGCTGAGATGGTAAAAGAACGCATGTGTGAAGTTGCTGACACCTTGTTTGCAGGTAAACAATAAAGATTACCGGTACCCCCTGTTTATAGCCTTGTTATTGTTATGTTATTGTGTTACTTTTATTTTTTACTTCAGTTCATTTGGTAAATATTTGATTAACTCTTCTTGAACTGAACTGTTGGTGAAGTGCTTGTAAGTAAGTATTTCACGGTAAGGTCTACACTTGTATACGGCATGACAAATAAAGTTTGATTTGATTCCACAGCAATGAGGAGAAATTAAATATTAGCTGAAGATTTGACTTCACAACTTGATGAGGTCATTCAGAATGCACCAAGCATTTCATTGGCTGTGGATGATTCAACAGATAACACTGATAATGCCCTGCTTCTGTTGTTTGTCAGATTTTATTATGAAACAAAGACGTAATTCTGGGATGAGCTGTTTGGGCTTAACAAATCTAGAAGCAGACACACAGGGAGATAAGGTCAAAGGGATGCTGACCAAAAGGACCTGAAGATCTGAAGTCAGTGGTCTCCATCACCACAGATGGAGCTCCAGCCATGGCAGGAAGAGGAGGGGACTGGTTACACGTTTAAAAGAGGACCACCCTGTCCTGACATCAAATCATCCATCAGTCTGTCCTGTGTGCCAGTCTGGGAAAAGAGTATTCTGAGGTCATGACAACGATGATGAAACTGATCAAGAACACCGCCTGCTACGAGGCTTTCTGACAGAGGCTAATGCCAGCTTTGATGACTTACTACTGCACAATGTCAGATGGCTCAGTGAAGGCGGGGTTTTGGAACCTTTCTGGGCCATTCAGGAGGAAATCAAAGCTTTCTTATCAGAGCAAAAGAGTGACAAGGGCAACTCAGTTTTTTGATGACGAGTAGAGGGAAACAGTAGCATTTTTGACAGACATGACATCACACCTCAATCAACTGAATGTTAAGCTGCAGGACAACACAGTGTGACAGAGATGACATCACACCTCAATCAACTGAATGTTAAGCTGGAGGGACAGGACAACACAGTGTGACAGACATGACATCACACCTCAATCAACTGAATGTTAAGCTGCAGGACAACACAGTGTGACAGAGATGACATCACACCTCAATCAACTGAATGTTAAGCTGCAGGACAACACAGTGTGACAGAGATGACATCACACCTCAATCAACTGAATGTTAAGCTGGAGGGACAGGACAACACAGTGTGACAGACATGACATCACACCTCAATCAACTGAATGTTAAGCTGCAGGGACAGGACAACACAGTGTGTGATATGATAGCAGCAGTCTGAAATTGGAGCTTTTCAAGAATGATCCCCAGGGAGAACTCCAATCTTCTGGTGCAAACGCAGGAGACAGAGATGTTCCCAACCATGTCGATTTCATCCAGAAGCTGATGAAGAACCTCAAAGCTAGCTTTGATGACTTTTTGATATTTTTATTTAACCTTTATTTAACTCGGCAAGTCAGTTAAGAACAAATTCTCATTTAAAATGACGACCTACCAAAAGGCAAAAAGGCCTCCTGCAGGGATGGGGGCCTGGGATTTCACTGCTAGAAGAGAATCGCTTGCTGTCATCCAGAACCATCTTAGTCACAAAAAGTTGTCAAAGGAAGCTAAACAGCTCTTCAGACGGGTAGATGTTGTCAGAGGAAGCTAAACAGCTCTTCAGACGGGTAGAAGTTGTCAGAGGAAGCTAAACAGATCTTCAGACGGGTAGAAGTTGTCAGAGGAAGCTAAACAGCTCTTCAGACGGGTAGAAGTTGTCAGAGGAAGCTAAACAGCTCTTCAGACGGGTAGAAGTTGTCAGAGGAAGCTAAACAGCTCTTCAGACGGGTAGATGTTGTCAGAGGAAGCTAAACAGCTCTTCAGACGGGTAGATGTTGTCAGAGGAAGCTAAACAGATCTTCAGACGGGTAGAAGTTGTCAGAGGAAGCTAAACAGATCTTCAGACGGGTAGAAGTTGTCAGAGGAAGCTAAACAGCTCTTCAGACGGGTAGATGTTGTCAGAGGAAGCTAAACAGCTCTTCAGACGGGTAGATGTTGTCAGAGGAAGCTAAACAGCTCTTCAGACGGGTAGATGTTGTCAGAGGAAGCTAAACAGATCTTCAGATGGGTAGAAGTTGTCAGAGGAAGCAAAACAGCTCTTCAGATGGGTAGATGTTGTCAGAGGAAGCTAAACAGCTCTTCAGACGGGTAGATGTTGTCAGAGGAAGCTAAACAGATCTTCAGACGGGTAGATGTTGTCAGAGGAAGCTAAACAGCTCTTCAGACGGGTAGATTTTGTCAGAGGAAGCTAAACAGCTCTTCAGACGGGTAGATGTTGTCAGAGGAAGCTAAACAGCTCTTCAGACGGGTAGAAGTTGCATCACTGCAAATGGAGTTGATTGAGCTACAAGAAAATGTGTGTTTGTGACCCTGTCTTATATTCTGGGGAAAGATGGAAAGATGGTGCCTGCAGCTGATGTCCCTGTTCTCAAGAAACTAGCACTAGACATCCTGCCCATGTTTGGCTCCACATACAGCTGTGAATCAGCCTTCTCCACAATGAACTTTATTCTAAACAAATATCGCTCCAGGCTCACCAATGGACACCTGCACCAGTGTCTCAAGAATTGCTCTCACACCATTTGTGCCAAAGTTCAAAGCATTTTAAAGAGACAGAAAGTGTCATTTCTCTCATTGATGCAAGGTCCACAGTGACTGATACATGAATATTGCATCATCCACAGTGACTTATACATTAATATTGCATGATCCACAGTGACCTATACATTAATATGGCAAGGTCCACAGTGACTTGTACATTAATATTACATGGCCCACAGTGACTTGTACATTAATATTGCATGGCCCACAGTGACTTGTACATTAATATTGCATTGCCCACAGTGACTTGTACATTAATATTGCATGGCCCACAGTGACTTATACATTAATATGGCATGGCCCACAGTGACTTATACATTAATTTGGCATGGCCCACAGTGACTTATACATTAATATTGCATGACAGTGACTTGTACATTAATATTGCAGTGACTTGTACATTAATATTGCATGGCCCACAGTGACTTGTACATTAATATTGCATGGCCCACAGTGACTTATACATTAATATTGCATGGCCCACAGTGACTTGTACATTA
>NW_026277846.1:0-2593 GCF_023373465.1 Oncorhynchus keta | reverse complement strand
AAATAACCCAACATGTGTTCTGTCCAGTATTTACCCAGGGCCGGGTTACCAAATAACCCAACATGTGTTCTGTCCAGTATTTACCCAGGGCTGGGTTACCAAATAACCTAACATGTGTTCTGTCCAGTATTTACCCAGGGCTGGGTTACCAAATAACCCAACATGCGTTCTGTCCAGTATTTACCCAGGGCTGGGTTACCAAATAACCCAACATGTGTTCTGTCCAGTATTTACCCAGGGCCGGGTTACCAAATAACCCAACATGTGTTCTGTCCAGTATTTACCCAGGGCCGGGTTACCAAATAACCCAACATGTGTTCTGTCCAGTATTTACCCAGGGCCGGGTTACCAAATAACCCAACATGTGTTCTGTCCAGTATTTACCCAGGGATGGGTTAC
Source organism: Oncorhynchus keta (assembly GCF_023373465.1). Classification (NCBI taxonomy): domain Eukaryota; kingdom Metazoa; phylum Chordata; class Actinopteri; order Salmoniformes; family Salmonidae; genus Oncorhynchus; species Oncorhynchus keta. Next base: position 2,194 of record NW_026277846.1, on the reverse strand, counting down.
CAAATAACCCAACATGTGTTCTGTCCAGTATTTACCCAGGGCCGGGTTACCAAATAACCCAACATGTGTTCTGTCCAGTATTTACCCAGGGATGGGTTACCAAATAACCCAACATGTGTTCTGTCCAGTATTTACCCAGGGATGGGTTACCAAATAACCCAACATGTGTTCTGTCCAGTATTTACCCAGGGCCGGGTTACCAAATAACCCAACATGTGTTCTGTCCAGTATTTACCCAGGGATGGGTTACCAAATAACCCAACATGTGTTCTGTCCAGTATTTACCCAGGGATGGGTTACCAAATAACCCAACATGTGTTCTGTCCAGTATTTACCCAGGGCCGGGTTACCAAATAACCCAACATGTGTTCTGTCCAGTATTTACCCAGGGCCGGGTTACCAAATAACCCAACATGTGTTCTGTCCAGTATTTACCCAGGGCCGGGTTACCAAATAACCCAACATGTGTTCTGTCCAGTATTTACCCAGGGCCGGGTTACCAAATAACCCAACATGTGTTCTGTCCAGTATTTACCCAGGGCTGGGTTACCAAATAACCCAACATGTGTTCTGTCCAGTATTTACCCAGGGCCGGGTTACCAAATAACCCAACATGTGTTCTGTCCAGTATTTACCCAGGGATGGGTTACCAAATAACCCAACATGTGTTCTGTCCAGTATTTACCCAGGGACGGGTTACCAAATAACCCAACATGTGTTCTGTCCAGTATTTACCCAGGGATGGGTTACCAAATAACCCAACATGTGTTCTGTCCAGTATTTACCCAGGGCCGGGTTACCAAATAACCCAACATGTGTTCTGTCCAGTATTTACCCAGGGCCGGGTTACCAAATAACCCAACATGTGTTCTGTCCAGTATTTACCCAGGGATGGGTTACCAAATAACCCAACATGTGTTCTGTCCAGTATTTACCCAGGGATGGGTTACCAAATAACCCAACATGTGTTCTGTCCAGTATTTACCCAGGGACGGGTTACCAAATAACCCAACATGTGTTCTGTCCAGTATTTACCCAGGGCCGGGTTACCAAATAACCCAACATGTGTTCTGTCCAGTATTTACCCAGGGCCGGGTTACCAAATAACCCAACATGTGTTCTGTCCAGTATTTACCCAGGGCCGGGTTACCAAATAACCCAACATGTGTTCTGTCCAGTATTTACCCAGGGATGGGTTACCAAATAACCCAACATGTGTTCTGTCCAGTATTTACCCAGGGACGGGTTACCAAATAACCCAACATGTGTTCTGTCCAGTATTTACCCAGGGCCGGGTTACCAAATAACCCAACATGTGTTCTGTCCAGTATTTACCCAGGGATGGGTTACCAAATAACCCAACATGTGTTCTGTCCAGTATTTACCCAGGGCCGGGTTACCAAATAACCCAACATGTGTTCTGTCCAGTATTTACCCAGGGCCGGGTTACCAAATAACCCAACATGTGTTCTGTCCAGTATTTACCCAGGGCCGGGTTACCAAATAACCCAACATGTGTTCTGTCCAGTATTTACCCAGGGACGGGTTACCAAATAACCCAACATGTGTTCTGTCCAGTATTTACCCAGGGCTGGGTTACCAAATAACCCAACATGTGTTCTGTCCAGTATTTACCCAGGGATGGGTTACCAAATAACCCAACATGTGTTCTGTCCAGTATTTACCCAGGGATGGGTTACCAAATAACCCAACATGTGTTCTGTCCAGTATTTACCCAGGGCCGGGTTACCAAATAACCCAACATGTGTTCCGTCCAGTATTTACCCAGGGATGGGTTACCAAATAACCCAACATGTGTTCTGTCCAGTATTTACCCAGGGCCGGGTTACCAAATAACCCAACATGTGTTCTGTCCAGTATTTACCCAGGGCTGGGTTACCAAATAACCCAACATGTGTTCTGTCCAGTATTTACCCAGGGATGGGTTACTAAATAACCCAACATGTGTTCTGTCCAGTATTTACCCAGGGCCGGGTTACCAAATAACCCAACATGTGTTCTGTCCAGTATTTACCCAGGGATGGGTTACCAAATAACCCAACATGTGTTCTGTCCAGTATTTACCCAGGGATGGGTTACCAAATAACCCAACATGTAGTTCTGTCCAGTATTTACCCAGGGCCGGGTTACCAAATAACCCAACATGTGTTCTTGTCCAGTATTTACCCAGGGC
>NW_026277845.1:0-614 GCF_023373465.1 Oncorhynchus keta | reverse complement strand
TTACTGTTAGAGACAGGGTACCATTACTGTTAGAGACAGGGTACCATTACTGTTAGAGACAGGGTACCATTACTGTTAGAGACAGGGTACCATTACTGTTAGAGACAGGGTACCATTACTGTTAGAGACAGGGTACCATTACTGTTAGAGACAGGGTACCATTACTGTTAGAGACAGGGTACCATTACTGTTAGAGACAGGGTACCATTACTGTTAGAGACAGGGTACCATTACTGTTAGAGACAGGGTACCATTACTGTTAGAGACAGGGTACCATTACTGTTAGAGACAGGGTACCATTACTGTTCAGGACAGGGTACCATTACTGTTCAGGACAGGGTACCATTACTGTTAGAGACAGGGTACCATTACTGTTAGAGACAGGGTACCATTACTGTTAGAGACACGGTACCATTGCTGTTATAGACAGGGTACCATTACTGTTCAGGACAGGGTACCATTACTGTTCAGGACAGGGTACCATTACTGTTAGAGACAGGGTACCATTACTGTTAGAGACAGGGTACCATTACTGTTAGAGACAGGGTACCATTACTGTTAGAGACAGGGTACCATTACTGTTAGAGACATGGTACCATTACTGTTACAGACAG
>NW_026277844.1:0-2865 GCF_023373465.1 Oncorhynchus keta | reverse complement strand
GGTCCGCACCAGGCTCATCAGGAAGAGGTTCCTCTGTCTGGGATGGGGTGAGTGTCTCTGTCTGGGATGGGAAGAGTGTCTCTGTCTGGGATGGGGTGAGTGTCTCTGTCTGGGATGGGGTGAGTGTCTCTGTCTGGGATGGGAAAGAGTGTCTCTGTCTGGGATGGGGTGAGTGTCTCTGTCTGGGATGGGGTGAGGTCTCTGTCACCATGGGAAGAGTGTCTCTGTCTGGGATGGATGAGTGTCTCTGTCTGGGATGGGGTGTGTCTCTGTCTGGGATGGGGTGAGTGTCTCTGTCTGGGATGGGAAGAGTGTCTCTGTCTGGGATGGGGTGAGTGTCTCTGTCTGGGATGGGGTGAGTGTCTCTGTCTGGGATGGGAAGAGTGTCTCTGTCTGGGATGGGGAGAGTGTCTCTGTCTGGGATGGGGAGAGTGTCTCTGTCTGGGATGGGAAGAGTGTCTCTGTCTGGGATGGGGAGAGTGTCTCTGTCTGGGATGGGGTGAGTGTCTCTGTCTGGGATGGGGTGAGTGTCTCTGTCTGGGGGTAAAGAGTGTCTCTGTCTGAAGAGTGGCTCTGTCTGGGATGGGGTGAGTGTCTCTGTCTGGGATGGGATGAGTGTCTCTGTCTGGGATGGGAAGAGTGTCTCTGTCTGGGATGGGGTGAGTGTCTCTGTCTGGGATGGGAAGGTCCGCACCAGGCTCGGCTAATCAGGAAGAGGTTCCTCTGTCTGGGATGGGGTGAGTGTCTCTGTCTGGGATGGGAAGAGTGTCTCTGTCTGGGATGGGGTGAGTGTCTCTGTCTGGGATGGGGTGAGTGTCTCTGTCTGGGATGGGAAGAGTGTCTCTGTCTGGGATGGGGAGAGTGTCTCTGTCTGGGATGGGGTGAGTGTCTCTGTCTGGGATGGAAGGGAAGTGAATGGGGAGAGTGTCTCTGTCTGGGATGGGGTGAGTGTCTCTGTCTGGGATGGGAAGAGTGTCTCTGTCTGGGATGGGAGAGTGTCTCTGTCTGGGATGGGAAGAGTGTCTCTGTCTGGGATGGGGAGAGTGTCTCTGTCTGGGATGGGAGCAGGGATGGGAAGAGTGTCTCTGTCTGGGATGGGAAGTGGGAGAGTGTCTCTGTCTGGGATGGGAAGAGTGTCTCTGTCTGGGATGGGGAGAGTGTCTCTGTCTGGGATGGGGTGAGTGTCTCTGTCTGGGATGGGAAGAGTGTCTCTGTCTGGGATGGGAAGAGTGTCTCTGTCTGGGATGGGGAGAGTGTCTCTTTCTGGGATGGGAAGAGTATCTCTGTCTGGAATGGGGAGAGTGTCTCTGTCTGGGATGGGGTGAGTGTCTCTGTCTCATGGGTCATGACTCTGAAATGTCTTGGTCTCTCTCTATTGGTTCGTAGCTCTGTTCTTTAATGTGTCTATTTATCTCTCTGCCCCTCCCTTTTCTCTCTCTCTCTCTCTCTCTCTCTCTCTCTCTCTCTCTCTCTCTCTCTTCATCTGGGATGTTGTTGTCTCTGTCGTCCTCCTGTCAGCTAGGTTCTGTGTTGCAGTGCTGATGTGCTCCCTCCATTCCAACTCTCCTAGGGATCTGTAAATGGACTTCCCTTGGGCTGCAGGGAGATTGACTGGCCTGGTGGTGGTTTCCTCATAGGAGTTAGCTGATAGCTAGGATTTAACCAAGGCCTCTGCAGTGTTTTAGCACAGCGAGGCTTGTCTTGTTGTTGTTGTTCTTCAGGGTACAGCTAGCTAAACGAGAACACTAAGTCATAAAGGAAAGTAGTGTATGTATGATTATTATTAAGTATGTTTTATTTATTTATTTTTATTTCACCTTTATTTAACCAGGTAAGCAAGTTGAGAACAAGTTCTCATTTACAATTGCGACCTGGCCAAGATAAAGCAAAGCAGTTCGACAGATACAACGACACAGAGTTACACATGGAGTAAAACAAACATACAGTCAATAATACAGTATAAACAAGTCTATATACAATGTGAGCAAATTAGGTGAGAAGGGAGGTAAAGGCTAAAAAAGGCCATGGTGGCAAAGTAAATACAATATAGCAAGTAAAACACTGGAATGGTAGTTTTGCAATGGAAGAATGTGCAAAGTAGAAATAAAAATAATGGGGTGCAAAGGAGCAAAATAAATAAATTAAATACAGTTGGGAAAGAGGTAGTTGTTTGGGCTAAATTATAGGTGGGCTATGTACATCAGGCCACAGAGAACGAGAGAGAGAGAGAGGACTACAGCATACAGTGATGCTCTAGCAGGGGCCGGGCTGTGTGTGTAGACTACTGTGAGAGGAGGGAGGGAGAGAGATGACTCTGTAGCAGGGGCCGGGCTGTGTGTGTAGACTACTGTGAGAGGAGGGAGAGAGAGAGAGGTGACTCTGTAGCAGGGGCCGGGCTGTGTGTGTAGACTACTGTGAGTGTGAGCAAGTGACACAGGAACAGGGAGGAGGGAGGGAGAGAGAGACGAGATACCTCAACCAACCAAGCCAACTCTCGCTGTAGTAGACTAATAGCTAGCTAGCTAGGCTAATTATCATCCAATATGATGACGTAGTATATGTCTTGGCTGCATCAAACAGGGAGAAGCTAGTTAAGCTAGCTAGCTAGGCTAATTATCATCCAATATGATGATGTAGTTTCTGTCTTGGCTGCATCAAACAGGGAGAAGCTAGTTAAGCTAGCTAGCTAGGCTAACTGAGGCTGCATGCACTTTCTCTTCCTACAAACAACAACTCCATTCAGAATATAATGTAGCAGGTTACCTGTTGGCTCTGGGTCGTTGAAGCCTGTCCTTTTCCTTTGACGGGAAATATTTTTACAATTTTTTAATCTTCATCCTCCCAACATCAACATGTGAAAATGGC
>NW_026277843.1:0-21927 GCF_023373465.1 Oncorhynchus keta | reverse complement strand
AGTAGATCTAGCTGGTCTGTCATAATATAATAGAGACAGTAGATCTAGCTGGTCTGTCATAATATAATAGAGACATTAGATCTAGCTGGTCTGTCATAATATAATAGAGACAGTAGATCTAGCTGGTCTGTCATAATATAATAGAGACAGTAGATCTAGCTGGTCTGTCATAATATAATAGAGACAGTAGATCTAGCTGGTCTGTCATAATATAATAGAGACAGTAGATCTAGCTGGTCTGTCATAATATAATAGAGACAGTAGATCTAGCTGGTCTGTCATAATATAATAGAGACAGTAGATCTAGCTGGTCTGTCATAATATAATAGAGACAGTAGATCTAGCTGGTCTGTCATAATATAATAGAGACAGTAGATCTAGCTGGTCTGTCATAATATAATAGAGACAGTAGATCTAGCTGGTCTGTCATAATATAATAGAGACAGTAGATCTAGCTGGTCTGTCATAATATAATAGAGACAGTAGATCTAGCTGGTCTGTCATAATATAATAGAGACAGTAGATCGAGCTGGTCTGTCATATTATCACAGACACAGTAGATCTAGCTGGTCTGGCATACTACAATAGAGACAGTAGATCTAGCTGGTCTGTCATAATACAATAGAGACATTAGATCTAGCCGATCTGTCATAATATAATAGAGACAGTAGATCTAGCTGGTCTGTCATAATATAAAAGAGACAGTAGATCTAGCTGGTCTGTCATAATATAATAGAGACAGTAGATCTAGCTGGTCTGTAATAATATAATAGAGACATTAGATCTAGCTGGTCTGTCATTATATGATAGAAATAGTAGATCTAGCTGGTCTGTCATAATATAATAGAAACAGTAGATCTACCTGGTTTGTCATAATACAAGAGAGACAGTAGATCTAGCTGGTCTGTCATATTATAATAGAGACATTAGATCTAGCTGGTATGTCATAATATAATTGAGACAGTAGATCTAGCGGGTCTGTCATTATATTATATAAATAGTAGATCTAGCTGGTCTGTCATAATATAATAGAGACAGTAGATCTAGCTGGTCTGTCATAATATAATAGAGACAGTAGATCTAGCTGGTCTGTCATAATATAATAGAGACAGTAGATCTAGCTGGTCTGTCATAATATAATAGAGACAGTAGATCTAGCTGGTCTGTCATAATATAATAGAGACAGTATATCTAGCTGGTATGTCATAATATAATAGAGACAGTAGATCTAGCTGGTCTGTCATAATATAATAGAGACAGTAGATCTAGCTGGTATGTCATAATATAATAGAGACATTAGATCTAGCTGGTCTGTCATAATATAATAGAGACATTGATCTAGCTGGTCTGTCATAATATAATAGAGACAGTAGATCTAGCTGGTCTGTCATAATATAATAGAGACAGTAGATCTAGCTGGTCTGTCATTATATAATAGAGACAGGAGATCTCGCTGGTCTGTCATAATATAATAGAAACAGTAGATCTAGCTGGTCTGTCATAATATAATAGAGACATTAGATCTAGCTGGTCTGTCATAATATAATAGAGACAGTAGATCTAGCTGGTCTGTCATAATATAATAGAGACAGTATATCTAGCTGGTCTGTCATAATATAATAGAGACAGTAGATCTAGCTGGTCTGTCATAATATAATAGAGACAGTAGATCTAGCTGGTCTGTCATATTATAATAGAGACATTAGATCTAGCTGGTCTGTCATAATATAATAGAGACAGTAGATCTAGCTGGTCTGTCATAATATATATAAATAGTAGATCTAGCTGGTCTGTCATAATATAATAGAAACAGTAGATCTAGCTGGTCTGTCATATTATAATAAGACAGTAGATCTAGCTGGTCTGTCATAATATAATAGAAACAGTAGATCTAGCTGGTCTGTCATAATATAATAGAGACAGTAGATCTAGCTGGTCTGTCATAATATAATAGAGACAGTAGATCTCGCTGGTCTGTCATAATATAATAGAGACAGTAGATCTAGCTGGTCTGTCATATTATAATAGAGACAGTATATCTAGCTGGTATGTCATAATATAATAGAGACAGTAGATCTAGCTGGTCTGTCATAATATAATAGAGACAGTAGATCTAGCTGGTCTGTCATAATATAATAGAGACATTAGATCTAGCTGGTCTGTCATAATATAATAGAGACATTAGATCTAGCTGGTCTGTCATAATATAATAGAGACAGTAGATCTAGCTGGTCTGTCATAATATAATAGAGACAGTAGATCTTGCTGGTCTGTCATAGAGACATATAATAGAGGTCAGTATAGATCTAGCTGGTCTGTCATATTATAATAGAGTCAGTAGATCTAGCTGGTCTGTCATAATATAATAGAGACAGTAGATCTAGCTGGTCTATCATAAAATAATAGAGACAGTAGATCTAGCTGGTCTGTCATACTATGATAGAGACAGTAGATCTAGCTGGTCTGTCATAATATAATAGAGACATTAGATCTAGCTGATCTGTCATAATATAATAGAGACAGTAGATCTAGCTGGTCTGTCATAATATAATAGAGACAAAAGATCTAGCTGGTCTGTCATAATATAATAGAGACAGTAGATCTAGCTGGTCTGTCATAATATAATAGAGACATTAGATCTAGCTGGTCTGTCATATATGATAGAAATAGTAGATCTAGCTGGTCTGTCATAATATAATAGAAACAGTAGATCTAGCTGGTCTGTCATAATATAATAGAGACAGTAGATCTAGCTGGTCTGTCATAATATAATAGAGACAGTAGATCTAGCTGGTCTGTCATAATATAATAGAGACAGTAGATCGAGCTGGTCTGTCATATAATAATAACAGTAGATATAGCTGGTCTGTCATAGTACAATAGAGATCATAGATCTAGCTGGTCTGTCATAATATAATAGAGACAGTAGATCTAGCTGGTCTGTCATAATATAATAGCGACAGTAGATCTCGCTGGTCTGTCATAATATAATATAATAGAGACAGCAGATCTAGCTGGTCTGTCATAATATAATAGAGACAGTAGATCTAGCTGGTCTGTCATAATATAATAGAGACAGTAGATCTAGCTGGTCTGTCATAATATAATAGAGACAGTAGATCTAGCTGGTCTGTCATAATATAATAGAGACAGTAGATCTAGCTGGTCTGTCATAATATAATAGAGACATTAGATCTAGCTGGTCTGTCATAATATAATAGAGACAGTAGATCTAGCTGGTCTGTCATAATATAATAGAGACAGTAGATCTAGCTGGTCTGTCATAATATAATAGAGACAGTAGATCTAGCTGGTCTGTCATAATATAATAGAGACAGTAGATCTAGCTGGTCTGTCATAATATAATAGAGACAGTAGATCTAGCTGGTCTGTCATAATATAATAGAGACAGTAGATCTAGCTGGTCTGTCATAATATAATAGAGACAGTAGATCTAGCTGGTCTGTCATAATATAATAGAGACAGTAGATCTAGCTGGTCTGTCATAATATAATAGAAACAGTAGATCTAGCTGGTCTGTCATAATATAATAGAGACAGTAGATCTAGCTGGTCTGTCATAATATAATAGAGACATTAGATCTAGCTGGTCTGTCATAATATAATAGAGACAGTAGATCTAGCTGGTCTGTCATAATATAATAGAGACAGTAGATCTAGCTGGTCTGTCATAATATAATAGAGACAGTAGATCTAGCTGGTCTGTCATAATATAATAGAGACAGTAGATCTAGCTGGTCTGTCATAATATAATAGAGACAGTAGATCTAGCTGGTCTGTCATAATATAATAGAGACAGTAGATCTAGCTGGTCTGTCATAATACAATAGAGACAGTAGATCTAGCTGGTCTGTCATAATATAATAGAGACAGTAGATCTAGCTGGTCTGTCATAATATAATAGAGACAGTAGATCTAGCTGGTCTGTCATAATATAATAGAGACAGTAGATCTAGCTGGTCTGTCATAATATAATAGAGACAGTAGATCTAGCTGGTCTGTCATAATATAATAGAGACAGTAGATCTAGCTGGTCTGTCATAATATAATAGAGACAGTAGATCTAGCTGGTCTGTCATAATATAAAAGAGACAGTAGATCTAGCTGGTCTGTCATAATATAATAGAGACAGTAGATCTAGCTGGTCTGTCATATTATAATAGAGACAGTAGATCTAGCTGGTCTGTCATAATATAACAGAGACAGTAGATCTAGCTGGTCTGTCATAATATAATAGAGACAGAAGATCTAGCTGGTCTGTCATAATATAATAGAGACAGTAGATCTAGCTGGTCTGTCATAATATAATAGAGAACAGTAGATCTAGCTGGTCTGTCATAATATAATAGAGACAGTAGATCTAGCTGGTCTGTCATAATATAATAGAGACAGTAGATCTAGCTGGTCTGTCATAATATAATAGAGACAGTAGATCTAGCTGGTCTGTCATAATATAATAGAGACAGTAGATCTAGCTGGTCTGTCATAATATAATAGAGACAGTAGATCTAGCTGGTCTGTCATAATATAATAGAGACAGTAGATCTAGCTGGTCTGTCATAATATAATAGAGACAGTAGATCTAGCTGGTCTGTCATAATATAATAGAGACAGTAGATCTAGCTGGTCTGTCATAATATAATAGAGACAGTAGATCTAGCTGGTCTGTCATAATATAATAGAGACAGTAGATCTAGCTGGTCTGTCATAATATATAGAGACAGTAGATCTAGCTGGTCTGTCATAATATAATAGAGACAGTAGATCTAGCTGGTCTGTCATAATACAATAGAGACAGTAGATCTAGCTGGTCTGTCATAATACAATAGAGACAGTAGATCTAGCTGGTCTGTCATAATATAATAGAGACAGTAGATCTAGCTGGTCTGTCATAATATAATAGAGACAGTAGATCTAGCTGGTCTGTCATAATATAATAGAGACAGTAGATCTAGCTGGTCTGTCATAATATAATAGAGACAGTAGATCTAGCTGGTCTGTCATAATATAATAGAGACAGTAGATCTAGCTGGTCTGTCATAATATAATAGAGACAGTAGATCTAGCTGGTCTGTCATAATATAATAGAGACAGTAGATCTAGCTGGTCTGTCATAATATAATAGAGACAGTAGATCTAGCTGGTCTGTCATAATATAATAGAGACAGTAGATCTAGCTGGTCTGTCATAATATAATAGAGACAGTAGATCTAGCTGGTCTGTCATAATATAATAGAGACAGTAGATCTAGCTGGTCTGTCATAATATAATAGAGACAGTAGATCTAGCTGGTCTGTCATAATATAATAGAGACAGTAGATCTAGCTGGTCTGTCATAATATAATAGAGACAGTAGATCTAGCTGGTCTGTCATAATATAATAGAGACAGTAGATCTAGCTGGTCTGTCATAATATAATAGAGACAGTAGATCTAGCTGGTCTGTCATAATATAATAGAGACAGTAGATCTAGCTGGTCTGTCATAATATAATAGAGACAGTAGATCTAGCTGGTCTGTCATAATATAATAGAGACAGTAGATCTAGCTGGTCTGTCATAATATAATAGAGACAGTAGATCTAGCTGGTCTGTCATAATATAATAGAGACAGTAGATCTAGCTGGTCTGTCATAATATAATAGAGACAGTAGATCTAGCTGGTCTGTCATAATATAATAGAGACAGTAGATCTAGCTGGTCTGTCATAATATAATAGAGACAGTAGATCTAGCTGGTCTGTCATAATATAATAGAGACAGTAGATCTAGCTGGTCTGTCATAATATAATAGAGACAGTAGATCTAGCTGGTCTGTCATAATATAATAGAGACAGTAGATCTAGCTGGTCTGTCATAATATAATAGAGACAGTAGATCTAGCTGGTCTGTCATATTATAATAGAGACAGTAGATCTAGCTGGTCTGTCATAATATAATAGAGACAGTAGATCTAGCTGGTCTGTCATAATATAATAGAGACAGTAGATCTAGCTGGTCTGTCATAATATAATAGAGACATTAGATCTAGCTGGTCTGTCATAATATAATAGAGACAGTAGATCTAGCTGGTCTGTCATAATATAATAGAGACAGTAGATCTAGCTGGTCTGTCATAATATAATAGAGACAGTAGATCTAGCTGGTCTGTCATAATATAATAGAGACAGTAGATCTAGCTGGTCTGTCATAATATAATAGAGACAGTAGATCTAGCTGGTCTGTCATATTATCATAGACACAGTAGATCTAGCTGGTCTGTCATAATATAATAGAGACAGTATATCTAGCTGGTATGTCATAATACAATAGAGACAGTAGTTCTAGCTGGTCTGGCATACTACAATAGAGACAGTAGATCTAGCTGGTCTGTCATAATATAATAGAGACATTAGATCTAGCTGATCTGTCATAATATAATAGAGACAGTAGATCTAGCTGGTCTGTCATAATATAAAAGAGACAGTAGATCATACTGGTCTGTCATAATATAATAGAGACAGTAGATCTAGCTGGTCTGTCATAATATAATAGAGACAGTAGATCTAGCTGGTCTGTCATAATATAATAGAGACAGTAGATCTAGCTGGTCTGTCATAATATAATAGAGACAGTAGATCTAGCTGGTCTGTCATAATATAATAGAGACAGTAGATCTAGCTGGTCTGTCATAATATAATAGAGACAGTAGATCTAGCTGGTCTGTCATAATATAATAGAGACAGTAGATCTAGCTGGTCTGTCATAATATAATAGAGACAGTAGATCTAGCTGGTCTGTCATAATATAACAGAGACATTAGATCTAGCTGGTCTGTCATAATATAATAGAGACAGTAGATCTAGCTGGTCTGTCATAATATAAAAGAGACAGTAGATCTAGCTGGTCTGTCATAATATAACAGAGACAGTAGATCTAGCTGAAATGTCATAATATAATAGAGACAGTAGATCTAGCTGGTCTGTCATAATATAATAGAGACAGTAGATCTAGCTGGTCTGTCATAATATAATAGAGACAGTAGATCTAGCTGGTCTGTCATAATATAATAGAGACAGTAGATCTAGCTGGTCTGTCATAATATAATAGAGACAGTAGATCTAGCTGGTCTGTCATAATATAATAGAGACAGTAGATCTAGCTGGTCTGTCATAATACAATAGAGACAGTAGATCTAGCTGGTCTGTCATAATATAATAGAGACAGTAGATCTAGCTGGTCTGTCATAATATAATAGAGACATTAGATCTAGCTGGTCTGTCATAATATAATAGAGACAGTAGATCTAGCTGGTCTGTCATAATATAATAGAGACAGTAGATCTAGCTGGTCTGTCATAATATAATAGAGACAGTAGATCTAGCTGGTCTGTCATAATATAATAGAGACAGTAGATCTAGCTGGTCTGTCATAATATAATAGAGACAGTAGATCTAGCTGGTCTGTCATAATATAATAGAGACAGTAGATCTAGCTGGTCTGTCATAATATAATAGAGACAGTAGATCTAGCTGGTCTGTCATAATATAATAGAGACAGTAGATCTAGCTGGTCTGTCATAATATAATAGAGACAGTAGATCTAGCTGGTCTGTCATAATATAATAGAGACAGTAGATCTAGCTGGTCTGTCATAATATAATAGAGACAGTAGATCTAGCTGGTCTGTCATAATATAATAGAGACAGTAGATCTAGCTGGTCTGTCATAATATAATAGAGACAGTAGATCTAGCTGGTCTGTCATAATATAATAGAGACAGTAGATCTAGCTGGTCTGTCATAATATAATAGAGACAGTAGATCTAGCTGGTCTGTCATATATTATATAAATAGTAGATCTAGCTGGTCTGTCATAATACAATAGAGACAGTAGATCTAGCTGGTCTGTCATAATGTCATATTACAATAGAGACAATAGATCTAGCTGGTCTGTCATAATATAATAGAGACAGTATATCGACCTGGTCTGTCATAATATAATAGAGACAGTAGATCTAGCTGGTCTGTCATAATATAATAGAGACAGTATATCTAGCTGGTCTGTCATAATATAATAGAGAGAGTAGATCTAGCTGGTCTGTCATACTAGAATAGAGACAGTAGATGTAGCTGGTCTGTCATAATATATTAGAGACAGTAGATCTAGTTGGTCTGTCAAAATATAGTAGAGACAGTAGATTTAGCTGGTCTGTCATAATATAAAAGAGACAGTAGATCATACTGGTCTGTCATAATATAATAGAGACAGTAGATCTAGCTGGTCTGTCATAATATAATAGAGACAGTACATCTAGCTGGTCTGTCATAATATAATAGAGACATTAGCTCTAGCTGGTCTGTCATAATATAATAGAGACATTAGATCTAGCTGGTCTGTCATAATATAATAGAGACAGTAGATCTAGCTGGTCTGTCATAATATAATAGAGACAGTATATCTAGCTGGTATGTCATAATACAATAGAGACATTAGATCTAGCTGGTCTGTCATAATATAATAGAGACAGTAGATCGAGCTGGTCTGTCATATTATCATAGACACAGTAGATCTAGCTGGTCTGTCATAATATAATAGAGACAGTATATCTAGCTGGTATGTCATAATACAATAGAGACAGTAGTTCTAGCTGGTCTGGCATACTACAATAGAGACAGTAGATCTAGCTGGTCTGTCATAATATAATAGAGACATTAGATCTAGCCGATCTGTCATAATATAATAGAGACAGTAGATCTAGCTGGTCTGTCATAATATAAAAGAGACAGTAGATCATACTGGTCTGTCATAATATAATAGAGACAGTAGATCTAGCTGGTCTGTCATAATATAATAGAGACAGTAGATCTAGCTGGTCTGTCATAATATAATAGAGACAGTAGATCTAGCTGGTCTGTCATAATATAATAGAGACAGTAGATCTAGCTGGTCTGTCATAATATAATAGAGACAGTAGATCTAGCTGGTCTGTCATAATATAATAGAGACAGTAGATCTAGCTGGTCTGTCATAATATAATAGAGACATTAGATCTAGCTAGTCTGTCATAATATAATAGAGACAGTAGATCTAGCTGGTCTGTCATTATATTATATAAATAGTAGATCTAGCTGGTCTGTCATAATAAAATAGAAACAGTAGATCTAGCAGGTCTGTCATTATATGATAGAAATAGTAGATCTAGCTGGTCTGTCATAATATAATAGAAACAGTAGATCTAGCTGGTCTGTCATAATACAATAGAGACAGTAGATCTAGCTGGTATGTCATAATACAATAGAGACAGTAGATCTAGCTGGTCTGTCATAATACAATAGAGACAGTAGATCTAGCTGGTCTGTCATATTATAATAGAGACATTAGATCTAGCTGGTCTGTCATAATATAATAGAGACATTAGATCTAGCTGGTCTGTCATAATATAATAGAGACAGTAGATCTTGCTGGTCTGTCATAATATAACAGAGACAGTAGATCTTGCTGGTCAATCATAATATAATAGAGACAGAAGATAGAGCTGGTCTGTCATAGATCTAGCTGGTCAGTCATATTATAATAGAGTCAGTCGATCTAGCTGGTCTGTCATAATGTAACAGAGACAGTAGATCTAGCTGGTCTATCATAAAATAATAGAGACAGAAGATCCCGCTGGTCTGTCATATTATGATAGAGACAGTAGATCTAGCTGGTCTGTCATAATATAATAGAGACAGTAGATCTAGCTGGTCTGTCATAATATAATAGAGACAGTAGATCTAGCTGGTCTGTCATAATATAATAGAGACAGTAGATCTAGCTGGTCTGTCATAATATAATAGAGACAGTACATCTAGCTGGTCTGTCATAATATAATAGAGACAATAGATCAAGCTGGTCTGTCATTATATAATAGAAATATTAGATCTAGCTGGTCTGTCATAATATAATAGAGAAACAGTAGATCTAGCTGGTCTGTCATAATATAATAGAGACATTAGATCTAGCTGGTCTGTCATAATATAATAGAGACAGTAGATCTAGCTGGTCTGTCATAATATAATAGAGACAGTAGATCTAGCTGGTCTGTCATAATATAATAGAGACAGTAGATATAGCTGGTCTGTCATAATACAATAGAGACAGTAGATCTAGCTGGTCTGTCATATTATAATAGAGACATTAGATCTAGCTGGTCTGTCATAATATAATAGAGACAGTAGATCCAGCTGGTCTGTCATTATATTATATAAATAGTAGATCTAGCTGGTCTGTCATAGTATAATAGAAACAGTAGATCTAGCGGGTCTGTCATTATATTATATAAATAGTAGATCAAGCTGGTCTGTCATAATAAAATAGAAACAGTAGATCTAGCTGGTATGTCATAATATAATAGAGACAGTAGATCTAGCTGGTCTGTCATAATATAATAGAGACAGTAGATCTAGCTGGTCTGTCATATTATCATAGACACAGTAGATCTAGCTGGTCTGTCATAATATAATAGAGACAGTATATCTAGCTGGTATGTCATAATACAATAGAGACAGTAGTTCTAGCTGGTCTGGCATACTACAATAGAGACAGTAGATCTAGCTGGTCTGTCATAATATAATAGAGACATTAGATCATACTGGTCTGTCATAATATAATAGAGACAGTAGATCTAGCTGGTCTGTTATAATATAATAGAGACAGTACATCTAGCTGGTCTGTCATAATATAATAGAGACAGTACATCTAGCTGGTCTGTCATAATATAATAGAGACATTAGATCTAGCTGGTCTGTCATAATATAATAGAGACAGTAGATCTAGCTGGTCTGTCATAATATAATAGAGACAGTAGATCTAGCTGGTCTGTCATAATATAATAGAGACAGTAGATCTAGCTGGTCTGTCATAATATAATAGAGACAGTAGATCTAGCTGGTCTGTCATAATATAATAGAGACAGTAGATCTAGCTGGTCTGTCATAATATAATAGAGACAGTAGATCTAGCTGGTCTGTCATAATATAATAGAGACAGTAGATCTAGCTGGTCTGTCATAATATAATAGAGACAGTAGATCTAGCTGGTCTGTCATAATATAATAGAGACAGTAGATCTAGCTGGTCTGTCATAATATAATAGAGACAGTAGATCTAGCTGGTCTGTCATAATATAATAGAGACAGTAGATCTAGCTGGTCTGTCATAATATAATAGAGACAGTAGATCTAGCTGGTCTGTCATAATATAATAGAGACATTAGATCTAGCTGGTCTGTCATAATATAATAGAGACATTAGATCTAGCTGGTCTGTCATAATATAATAGAGACAGTAGATCTAGCTGGTCTGTCATAATATAATAGAGACAGTAGATCTAGCTGGTCTGTCATAATATAATAGAGACATTAGATCTAGCTGGTCTGTCATAATATAATAGAGACAGTAGATCTAGCTGGTCTGTCATAATATAATAGAGACAGTAGATCTAGCTGGTCTGTCATAATATAATAGAGACAGTATATCTAGCTGGTATGTCATAATATAAATAGAGACAGTAGTTCTAGCTGGTCTGTCATAATATAATAGAGACAGTAGATCTAGCTGGTCTGTCATAATATAATAGAGACATTAGATCTAGCTGGTCTGTCATAATATAATAGAGACAGTAGATCTAGCTGGTCTGTCATAATATAAAAGAGACAGTAGATCATAGCTGGTCTGTCATAATATAATAGAGACAGTAGATCTAGCTGGTCTGTCATAATATAATAGAGACAGTAGATCTAGCTGGTCTGTCATAATATAATAGAGACAGTAGATCTAGCTGGTCTGTCATAATATAATAGAGACAGTAGATCTAGCTGGTCTGTCATAATATAATAGAGACAGTAGATCTAGCTGGTCTGTCATAATATAATAGAGACAGTAGATCTAGCTGGTCTGTCATAATATAATAGAGACAGTAGATCTAGCTGGTCTGTCATAATATAATAGAGACAGTAGATCTAGCTGGTCTGTCATAATATATATAGAAATAGTAGATCTAGCTGGTCTGTCATAATATAAATAGAGAAACAGTAGATCTAGCTGGTCTGTCATAATATAATAGAGACAGTAGATCTAGCTGGTCTGTCATAATATAATAGAGACAGTAGATCTAGCTGGTCTGTCATAATATAATAGAGACAGTAGATCTAGCTGGTCTGTCATAATATAATAGAGACATTATATCTAGCTGGTCTGTCATAATATAATAGAGACATTAGATCTAGCTGGTCTGTCATAATATAATAGAGACAGTAGATCTTGCCGGTCTGTCATAATATAACAGAGACAGTAGATCTTGCTGGTCAATCATAATGTAATAGAGACAGAAGATAGAACTGGTCTGTCATAGATCTAGCTGGTCAGTCATATTATAATAGAGTCAGTCGATCTAGCTGGTCTGTCATAATGTAACAGAGACAGTAGATCTAGCTGGTCTATCATAAAATAATAGAGACAGAAGATCTAGCTGGTCTGTCATATTATGATATAGACAGTATATCTAGCTGGTCTGTCATAGATCTAGCCTGTCAGTCATATTATAATAGAGACAGTAGATCGAGCTGGTCTACCATAATATAATAGAGACAAAAGATCTAGCTGGTCTGTCATAGATCTAGCTGGTCAGTCATAATATAATAGAGATAGTAGATCTAGCTGGTCTGTCATAGATCTCTCCGGTCTATCATAAATCAATAGAGGGAGTAGATCTAGCTGGTCTGTCATAATATAATAGAGACAGTAGATCTAGCTGGTCTGTAATAATATAATAGAGACAGAAGATCTCGCTGGTCAATCATAATGTAATAGAGACAGAAGATAGAGCTGGTCTGTCATAATATAATAGAGACAGTATATCTAGCTGGTATGTCATAATACAATAGAGACAGTAGATCTAGCTGGTCTGTCATAATACAATAGAGACAGTAGATCTAGCTGGTCTGTCATATTATAATAGAGACATTAGATCATTTACATTTACATTATAACAGAGACAGTAGATCTTGCTGGTCAATCATGGTATACATTATGACAAAGAGTGGAACTGCCACTTGCATAGATCTAGCTGGTCTGTCATAAGGGGGTAATAGATTACTTAGTCGATCTAGCTGGTCTGTCATATTAATAGAGACAGTAGATCTAGCTGGTCTCATAAGGTAATAGAGACAGAAGATCTAGCTGGCGTGGGACAGTAGTCTGTTCCATATTATAATAGAGACAGTAGATCTAGCTGGTCTGTCATAATATAATAGAGACAGTAGATCTAGCTGGTATTTCATAATACAATAGAGTCAGTTGATGTAGCTGGTCCATAATCAGAGACTGTAGATCTAGCTGGTCTGTCATAATATAATAGAGACATGGTCTTCTAGCTGGTCTGTCTTAATATAAGCCAGTGGAGAGACAGTAGATCTAGCTGATGTGACGTGAGATAACTATGGGAATAGAGACAGTAGATCTAGCTGGTCTGTCATAATATAATAGAGACATTAGATCTAGCTGGTCTGTCATAATATAATAGAGGAGCCCAGATCTAGCTGGTCTGTCATAATAATTATAATAGAGACAGTAGATCTAGCTGGTCTGTCATAATATAATAGAGACAGTAGATCTAGCTGGTCTGTCATAATGTAACCTAGAGACAGAAGACACCTGGTCTGTCATAATTAGTAGAGACAGTCAGATCTTAGAGTCAGATCTGCTGGTCTGTAGCGCTAATGGGAGGAGAGACACAATGGATCTGTCAACCGTGATGGTCTGTCATAATAATAGAGACAGAAGATCTAGCTGGTCTGTCATGAGGTTCAGCTTGAGGTGGTGATCCGTCATAACACTGATATGGTCTGTGCAGAGATCTAGCGCCACCTGGTCATCATAATATAAAGAGACAGTTAGATCTAGCTGGTCTGCATAATATAATAGAGAGACCATGGTCTGTCAGGATCTAGCTGGTCAATACTTGGTGTATAGAGATAGTAGATCTAGCTGGTCCTAGAACAGAGCCTGGGGACATAAATCAGTGGTGAGAGACGTGTAGATCTAGCTGGTCTGTCCTAATATAATAGAGACAGTAGATCTAGCTGGTCTGTCATAATATAATAGAGACAGAAGATCTAGCTGGTCTGTCATAATATAATAGAGGAGGATCTGATGGGTCTGTATAATATAATAGAGCAGCCGTATAGGTCTAGAAGGTATGATAATACAGGAGAGAGAGTAGATCTAGCTGGTCTGTCATAATATAATAGAGACAGTAGTCTGAATGACTGTCATAATAACCTGACTGATTTGGATCAGATCTCATTCTGAGAAGATAATAGAGACAGTAGATCTACGCTCAAGGTTTTGGAGAAGAAATAGAGAAGGGATACTGGTCTGTCTGTCATAATATACATCGGAGGGATAGAAAGCTGGTCTGTCAGGTTTTTCAGAAGGGGTCTAGCTGGTCTGTCTTGAATGTAAGGGACAGTAGATCTAGCTGGTCTGTCATAATTAATAGAGACAGGTAAATAGATCTAGCTGGTCTGTCATAATATAGATAGAGAGGAGTAGGGTCAGCGGGTCTGTCATGTATAATAGAGACAGTAGATCTAGCTGGTCTTTCATCTGGAGACAGTATATCTAGCTGGTCAGTCATAATATAATAGAGACAGTAGATCCAGCTGGTCTGTTTGATTAGCAAGCGAGGATCAGATGTCATCGAGCTGGTTTTCAAAATAATTGAGACAGTAGTCATCTGCAGCTGGTCTGTCATAATAGGATAGAGACAGGTGGCAAAGATCTAGCTGGTCAGATCATAATATTAGAATGGTAGAAGCTGGTCTGTCATAGCAGACAGACAGGAGATCTAGCTGGGTCATAATATAAAGGATGCCAGGTCCGCATAGGCGAGAGACCATTTCCGCTCTAGCTGGTCTGTCTGTAATATAATGAGACAGTAGATCACGGAGGTCGGGAGGGATAATAGAGACATTAGCCGGCCTGGTCTGTCAGGATATAATAGGACATAGAGAGTCAAATGATGTCAGTAAGGGAGATAGAGGAGGGTTGAGGAGGCAGAGATCAGGAGATCTAGCTGGTTGGAGAAAGTTTGAGCAGAGGGAAGAGATGATAGCTGGTCTAAGAGGATAAGTATAATAGAGAGAGAGCGAAGGTCTGGCTGGTCTGTCATACCATCCGAAAATAGACAGTAGTCTAGTGGTTGGATGAGAGCGAGAGGGAAAAGGATACAAGATCTAGTGGTCTGAGACTTGGAGGAGTTGCAATGAGGTTAGTGGAAGAACAGCATCTAGTAAAGATAGGTCAAGCGATCTAGCTGGTCTTGTGAGTAGGGGGGAAGGTGAGCTGGTCTGAGGTCAAATAGAGGAGAGGATCTTGCTGGAAAAAGGAGGCAGAGAGGAATGAGTCAAAGGTAGATGGGGAGGTTAAAGTCGCCCAGAACTGTGAGAGGTGAGTCATCCTAGGAAAGGAGCTTATCAAGGCATCAAGCTCATTGATGAACTCTCGAGGAACCTGGAGGGTCTGATAAATAACATAGGATGTTAAGACAGAAAGGGCTGGTAACTGGACAGCATAATTAATAGAGGCAATAGACAGATAGGTAAGGGAGAAAGAGGTCTGACCACTTGGGAGAGATGAGATCCCGGTGCCACCACCCTGGTCTGACCAGAAGCTCTCGGGGTGTGCGAGATCTACGTGGGCGGACAGGAGATAATAGAGTAGCAGTGTTATCTGCTGGTGATCCATGTTTCCGTCAGTGACAGTAGATCAAGGGACTGGAGGGAGGCATAGGCTGAGATGAACTCTGCCTTGTTGGACGCAGATCGGCTGGTTCCAGAGGCTAATAGAGACCTGGAACTCCACGTGGTCGTAGACGATCTAGCTGGACCACCAGATTAGGGTGGTCTGCATAATATAATAGGAGCGTTTGTATGGTCTGTCATAGGAGAGAACAGGGATAGACAGATCATAGTTGACAGGCTACAGAAAAGGCTAAATGCATAATAGAATGACAGTGGACTAGACGTCTGGTCTGTTCATAATATTAGAGACTAGCTGGTCTTATTAATAAAATAGAGAAAAGATCTAGCTGGTCTGTCATAATAGTAGGACAGTGGCATAGCTGGTTGTCATAATACTAATCAGAGACAGTTCCTAGTTGGTCTGTCATAATTTCTATAGAGACAGCTAGATCTAGCTGGTCTGTCATAGCTAGCAGTGATGTTTAGCTGGTCTGTCATAATATAATAGAGACACAATAGCTGGCTAGCTAACCTAGGAAATCGGACTAGACTACACAATTATCTTTGAGACAAAGACTAGCTGGTCTAGCATAGCTATGTAGCTGGTCATCAAACAAATAAACCGTTGTACTGTAATGTCAAATGAAAATGTAGATACTCTGACCTGTCATTGAATAATAGAGACAGTAGATCTGCTGGTCGTTGGCTAGCTGTTAGCTGTAGAGCTGTTGGCTAGCTAGCAGAGTCTCCATAATATAATAGAGACAAGATAGCTGGCTAGCGAACCTCAGTGAATAAGATAATACTCCATCTAGCTGGTCTAAACATATTCTAATAGAGACAAAGACTAGCTGGTCTAGCTAACACTGAACTAATCAAGTCGTACAGTTGAGTGAATAGCACTACAGTGATGCACTAGATCTAGCTGGTCTGTCATAATATAATAGAGACAGTAGATCTTGCCGGTCTGTCATAATATAACAGAGACAGTAGATCTTGCTGGTCAATCATAATATAATAGAGACAGAAGATAGAGCTGGTCTGTCATAGATCTAGCTGGTCAGTCATATTATAATAGAGTCAGTCGATCTAGCTGGTCTGTCATAATGTAACAGAGACAGTAGATCTAGCTGGTCTATCATAAAATAATAGAGACAGAAGATCTAGCTGGTCTGTCATATTATGATAGAGACAGTAGATCTAGCTGGTCTGTCATAATATAATAGAGACAGTAGATCTAGCTGGTATGTCATAATACAATAGAGACAGTAGTTCTAGCTGGTATGTCATAATATAATAGAGACAAAAGATAGAGACAGTAGTTCTAGCTGGTCTGTCATACTATAATAGAGACAGTAGATCTAGCTGGTCTGTCATAATACAATAGAGACATTAGATCTAGCCGGTCTGTCATAATATAATAGAGACAGTAGATCTAGCTGGTCTGTCATAATATAAAAGAGACAGTAGATCTAGCTGGTCTGTCATAATATAATAGAGACAGTAGATCTAGCTGGTCTGTAATAATATAATAGAGACATTAGATCTAGCTGGTCTGTCATTATATGATAGAAATAGTAGATCTAGCTGGTCTGTCATAATATAATAGAAACAGTAGATCTACCTGCTCTGTCATAATACAAGAGAGACAGTAGATCTAGCTGGTCTGTCATAATATAATAGAGACAGTAGATCTAGCTGGTCTGTAATAATATAATAGAGACAGTAGATCTAGCTGGTCTGTCATAATATAAAAGAGACAGTAGATCTAGCTGGTCTGTCATAATATAATAGAGACAGTAGATCTAGCTGGTCTGTCATAATATAATAGAGACAGTAGATCTAGCTGGTCTGTCATAATATAATATAGACAGTAGACCTAGCTGGTCTGTCATAATATAATAGAGACATTAGATCGAGCTGGTCTGTCATAATATAATAGAGACAGTATATCTAGCTGGTATGTCATAATACAATAGAGACAGTAGATCTAGCTGGTCTGTCACAATACAATAGAGACAGTAGATCTAGCTGGTATGTCATTATAATAGAGACATTAGATCTAGCTGGTCTGTCATAATATAATAGAGACATTAGATCTAGCTGGTCTGTCATAATATAATAGAGACAGTAGATCTAGCTGGTCTGTCATAATAAAATAGAAACAGTAGATCTAGCTGGTCTGTCATAATATAATAGAGACAGGAGATCTCGCTGGTCTGTCATAATATAAAAGAGACAGTAGATCTAGCTGGTCTGTCATAATATAATAGAGACAGTAGATCTAGCTGGTCTGTCATAATATAATAGACAGTATATCTAGCTGGTCTGTCATAATATAATAGAGACAGTAGTTCTAGATGGTCTGTAATAATATAATAGAGACATTAGATCTAGCTGGTCTGTCATAATATAATAGAGACAGTAGATCTAGCTGGTCTGTCATAATATAATAGAGATAGTAGATTTTGCTGGTCTGTCAAAATATAATAGAGACAGTAGATCTATCTGGTCTGTCATAATATAATAGAGACAGTAGATCTAGCTGGTCTGTCAAAATATAATAGAGAGAGTAGATATAGCTGGTCTGTCATATTATAAAAAATACAGTAGATCGAGCTGGTCTGTCATAATATAATAAAGACAGTATATATAGCTGGTCTGTCATAATATGATAGAGACAGAACATCTAGCTGGTCTATCATAATATAATAGAGACAGAAGATCTCGCTGGTCTGTCATAATATAATAGAGACATTAGATCGAGCTGGTCTGTCATAATATAATAGAGACAGTATATCTAGCTGGTATGTCATAATACAATAGAGACAGTAGATCTAGCTGGTCTGTCATAATACAATAGAGACAGTAGATCTAGCTGGTCTGTCATATTATAATAGAGACATTAGATCTAGCTGGTCTGTCATAATATAATAGAGACATTAGATCTACCTGGTCTGTCATAATATAATAGAGACAGTAGATCTTGCCGGTCTGTCATAATATAACAGAGACAGTAGATCTTGCTGGTCAATCATAATGTAATAGAGACAGAAGATAGAGCTGGTCTGTCATAGATCTAGCTGGTCAGTCATATTATAATAGAGTCAGTCGATCTAGCTGGTCTGTCATAATGTAACAGAGACAGTAGATCTAGCTGGTCTATCATAAAATAATAGAGACAGAAGATCTAGCTGGTCTGTCATATTATGATATAGACAGTATATCTAGCTGGTCTGTCATAGATCTAGCCTGTCAGTCATATTATAATAGAGACAGTAGATCGAGCTGGTCTACCATAATATAATAGAGACAAAAGATCTAGCTGGTCTGTCATAGATCTAGCTGGTCAGTCATAATATAATAGAGATAGTAGATCTAGCTGGTCTGTCATAGATCTCTCCGGTCTATCATAAATCAATAGAGGGAGTAGATCTAGCTGGTCTGTCATAATATAATAGAGACAGTAGATCTAGCTGGTCTGTAATAATATAATAGAGACAGAAGATCTCGCTGGTCTGTCATAATATAATAGAGACATTAGATCGAGCTGGTCTGTCATAATATAATAGAGACAGTATATCTAGCTGGTATGTCATAATACAATAGAGACAGTAGATCTAGCTGGTCTGTCATAATACAATAGAGACAGTAGATCTAGCTGGTCTGTCATATTCTAATAGAGACATTAGATCTAGCTGGTCTGTCATAATATAATAGAGACAGTAGATCTTGCCGGTCTGTCATAATATAACAGAGACAGTAGATCTTGCTGGTCAATCATAATATAATAGAGACAGAAGATAGAGCTGGTCTGTCATAGATCTAGCTGGTCAGTCATATTATAATAGAGTCAGTCGATCTAGCTGGTCTGTCATAATGTAACAGAGACAGTAGATCTAGCTGGTCTATCATAAAATAATAGAGACAGAAGATCTAGCTGGTCTGTCATATTATGATAGAGACAGTAGATCTAGCTGGTCTGTCATAATATAATAGAGACAGTAGATCTAGCTGGTCTGTCATAATATAATAGAGACAGTATATCTAGCTGGTATGTCATAATACAATAGAGACAGTAGTTCTAGCTGGTCGGTCATAATTTAAAAGAGACAGTAGATCTAGCTGGTCTGTCATAATATAATAGAGACATTAGATCGAGCCGATCTGTCATAATATAATAGAGACATTATATCTAGCTGATCTGTCATAATATAATAGAGACAATAGATCAAGCTGGTCTGTCATTATATTATTGAAATATTAGATCTAGCTGGTCTGTCATAATATAATAGAAACAGTAGATCTAGCTGGTCTGTCATAATATAATAGAGACATTAGATCTAGCCGATCTGTCATAATATAATAGAGACAGTAGATCTAGCTGGTCTGTCATAATATAATAGAGACAGTAGATCTAGCTGGTCTGTCATAATATAATAGAGACAGTAGATCTAGCTGGTCTGTCATAATATAATAGAGACAGTAGATCTAGCTGGTCTGTCATAATATAATAGAGACAGTAGATCTAGCTGGTCTGTCATAATATAATAGAGACAGTAGATCTAGCTGGTCTGTCATAATATAATAGAGACAGTAGATCTAGCTGGTCTGTCATAATATAATAGAGACAGTAGATCTAGCTGGTCTGTCATAATATAATAGAGACAGTAGATCTAGAGCTGGTCTGTATAATATAATAGAGACATAGATCTAGCTGGTCTGTCATAATATAATAGAGACAGTAGATCTAGCTGGTCTGTCATAATATAATAGAGACAGTAGATCTAGCTGGTCTGTCATAATATAATAGAGACATAGATCTAGCTGGTCTGTCATAATATAATAGAGACAGTAGATCTAGCTGGTCTGTCATAATATAATAAATACAGTAGATCTAGCTGGTCTGTCATAAATAGAATAGAGGTCTGTCACAGTATATCTAGCTGGTCTGTCATAATATGATAGAGACAGAAGATCTAGCTGGTCTGTCATAATATAATAGAGACAGATGATCTCGCTGGTCTGTCATAATATAATAGAGACATTAGATCGAGCTGGTCTGTCATAATATAATAGAGACAGTATATCTAGCTGGTATGTCATAATACAATAGAGACAGTAGATCTAGCTGGTCTGTCATAATATAATAGAGACAGTAGATCTAGCTGGTCTGTCATATTATAATAGAGACATAGAGATCTAGCTGGTCTGTCATAATATAATAGAGACATTAGATCTAGCTGGTCTGTCATAATATAATAGAGACAGTAGATCTAGCTGGTCTGTAATAATATAATAGAGACAGAAGATCTCGCTGGTCAATCATAATGTAATAGAGACAGAAGATAGAGCTGGTCTGTCATAGATCTAGCTGGTCAGTCATATTATAATAGAGTCAGTCGATCTAGCTGGTCTGTCATAATGTAACAGAGACAGTAGATCTAGCTGGTCTATCATAAAATAATAGAGACAGAAGATCTAGCTGGTCTGTCATATTATGATATAGACAGTATATCTAGCTGGTCTGTCATAGATCTAGCCTGTCAGTCATATTATAATAGAGACAGTAGATCGAGCTGGTCTACCATAATATAATAGAGACAAAAGATCTAGCTGGTCTGTCATAGATCTAGCTGGTCAGTCATAATATAATAGAGATAGTAGATCTAGCTGGTCTGTCATAGATCTCTCCGGTCTATCATAAATCAATAGAGGGAGTAGATCTAGCTGGTCTGTCATAATATAATAGAGACAGTAGATCTAGCTGGTCTGTAATAATATAATAGAGACAGAAGATCTCGCTGGTCTGTCATAATATAATAGAGACATTAGATCTAGCTGGTCTGTCATAATATAATAGAGACAGTATATCTAGCTGGTATGTCATAATACAATAGAGACAGTAGATCTAGCTGGTCTGTCATAATACAATAGAGACAGTAGATCTAGCTGGTCTTTCATATTCTAATAGAGACATTAGATCTAGCTGGTCTGTCATAATATAATAGAGACAGTAGATCTTGCCGGTCTGTCATAATATAACAGAGACAGTAGATCTTGCTGGTCAATCATAATATAATAGAGACAGAAGATAGAGCTGGTCTGTCATAGATCTAGCTGGTCAGTCATATTATAATAGAGTCAGT
>NW_026277841.1:0-690 GCF_023373465.1 Oncorhynchus keta | reverse complement strand
AGTATATTTAGCTGGTATGTCATAATATAATAGAGACAGTAGTTCTAGCCGGTCTGTCATAATATAATAGAGACATTAGATCTAGCTGGTCTGTCATAATATAATAGCGACATTAGATCTAGCCGGTCTGTCATAGTATAATAGAGACAGTATATTTAGCTGGAATGTCATAATACAATAGAGACAGTAGTTCTAGCCGGTCTGTCATAATACAATAGAGACAGTAGATCTAGCTGGTCTGTCATAATATAATAGAGACATTAGATCTAGCTGGTCTGTCATAATATAATAGAGACAGTAGATCTCGCTGGTCTGTCATTATATTATATAAATAGTAGATCTAGCTGGTCTGTCATAATAAAATAGAAACAGTAGATCTAGCTGGTCTGTCATAATATAATAGAGACAGTAGATCTAGCTGGTCTGTCATAATATAATAGAGACAGTAGATCGAGCTGGTCTGTCATATTATCATAGACACAGGAGATCTAGCTGGTCTGTCATAATATAATAGAGACAGTATATCTAGCTGGTATGTCATAATACAATAGAGACAGTAGTTCTAGCTGGTCTGGCATACTACAATAGAGACAGTAGATCTCGCTGGTCTGTCATAATACAATAGAGACATTAGATCTAGCCGATCTGTCATAATATAATAGAGACAGTAGATCTAGCTGGTCTGTCATA
>NW_026277840.1:0-42860 GCF_023373465.1 Oncorhynchus keta | reverse complement strand
GGGTTTCAGGTGTTCCGGAAGGTGGTGATTGACCGCTGTCCTGGCGTCGTGAGGGAGTTTGTTCCACCATTGGGGAGCCAGAGCAGCGAACAGTTTTGACTGGGCTGAGCGGGAACTGTACTTCCTCAGTGGTAGGGAGGCAAAGGCCAGAGGTGGATGAACGCAGTGCCCTTGTTTGGGTGTAGGGCCTGATCAGAGCCTGGAGGTACTGAGGTGCCGTTCCCCTCACAGCTCCGTAGGCGAGCACCATGGTCTTGTGGATGCGAGCTTCAACTGGAAGCCAGTGGAGAGAGCGGAGGAGCGGGTGACGTGAGAGAACTTGGAAGGTTGAACACCAGACGGGCTGCGGCGTTCTGGATGAGTTGTAGGGGTTTTAATGGCACAGGCAGGGAGCCCAGCCAACAGCGAGTTGCAGTAATCAAGACGGGAGATGACAAGTGCCTGGATTAGGACCTGCGCCGCTTCCTGTGTGAGGCAGGGTCGCACTCTGCGGATGTTGTAGAGCATGAACCTACAGGAACGGGACACCGCCTTGATGTTAGTTGAGAACGTCAGGGTGTTGTCCAGGATCACGCCAAGGTTCTTAGCGCTCTGGGAGGAGGACACAATGGAGTTGTCAACCGTGATGGCGAGATCATGGAACGGGCAGTCCTTCCCCCGGGAGGAAGAGGAGCTCCGCCTTGCTGAGGTTCAGCTTGAGGTGGTGATCCGTCATCCACACTGGATATGTCTGCCAGACATGCAGAGATGCGATTCGCCACCTGGTCATCAGAAGGGGGAAAGGAGAAGATTAATTGTGTGTCGTCTGCATAGCAATGATAGGAGAGACCATGTGAGGTTATGACAGAGCCAAGTGACTTGGTGTATAGCGAGAATAAGAGAGGGCCTAGAACAGAGCCCTGGGGGACACCAGTGGTGAGAGCGCGTGGTGAGGAGACAGATTCTCGCCACGCCACCTGGTAGGAGCGACCTGTCAGGTAGGACGCAATCCAAGCGTGGGCCGCGCCGGAGATGCCCAACTCGGAGAGGGTGGAGAGGAGGATCTGATGGTTCACAGTATCGAAGGCAGCCGATAGGTCTAGAAGGATGAGAGCAGAGGAGAGAGAGTTAGCTTTAGCAGTGCGGAGCGCCTCCGTGATACAGAGAAGAGCAGTCTCAGTTGAATGACTAGTCTTGAAACCTGACTGATTTGGATCAAGAAGGTCATTCTGAGAGAGATAGCGGTAGAGCTGGCCAAGGACGGCACGCTCAAGAGTTTTGGAGAGAAAAGAGAGAAGGGATACTGGTCTGTAGTTGTTGACATCGGAGGGATCGAGTGTGGTTTTTTCAGAAGGGGTGCAACTCTCGCTCTCTTGAAGACGGGAGGGACGTAGCCAGCGGTCAGGGATGAGTTGATGAGCGAGGTGAGGTAAGGGAGAAGGTCTCCGGAAATGGTCTGAGAAGAGAGGAGGGGATAGGGTCAAGCGGGCAGGTTGTTGGGCGGCCGGCCGTCACAAGACGCGAGATTTCATCTGGAGAGAGGGGAGAAAGAGGTCAGAGCATAGGGTAGGGCAGTGTGAGCAGAACCAGCGGTGTCGTTTGACTTAGCAAACGAGGATCGGATGTCATCGACCTTCTTTTCAAAATGGTTGACGAAGTCATCTGCAGAGAGGGAGGAGGGGGGGGAGGATTCAGGAGGGAGGAGAAGGTGGCAAAGAGCTTCCTAGGGTTAGAGGCAGATGCTTGGAATTTAGAATGGTAGAAAGTGGCTTTAGCAGCAGAGACAGAGGAGGAAAATGTAGAGAGGAGGGAGTGAAAGGATGCCAGGTCCGCAGGAGGCGAGTTTTCCTCCATTTCCGCCGGCTGCCCGGAGCCCTGTTCTGTGAGCTCGCAAGAGTCGTCGAGCCACGGAGCGGGGAGGGGAGGACCGAGCCGGCCTGGAGGATAGGGGACATAGGGAGTCAAAGGATGCAGAAAGGGAGGAGAGGAGGGTTGAGGAGGCAGAATCAGGAGATAGGTTGAGAAAGTTTGAGCAGAGGGAAGAGATGATAGGATGGAAGAGGAGAGAGAAGCGGGAGAGAGAGCGGTTGGGACGGCGCGATACCATCCGAGTAGGGGCAGTGTGGGAAGTGTTGGATGAGAGCGAGAGGAAAAGGATACAAGGTAGTGGTCGGAGACTTGGAGGGAGTTGCAATGAGGTTAGTGGAAGAACAGCATCTAGTAAAGATGAGGTCAAGCGCATTGCCTGCCTTGTGAGTAGGGGGAAGGTGAGAGGGTGAGGTCAAAAGAGGAGAGGAGGGAAAGAAGGAGGCAGAGAGGAATGAGTCAAAGGTAGACGTGGGGAGGTTAAAGTCGCCCAGAACTGTGAGAGGTGAGCCGTCCTCAGGAAAGGAGCTTATCAAGGCATCAAGCTCATTGATGAACTCTCAGAGGGAACCTGGAGGGCGATAAATGATAAGGATGTTAAGCTTGAAAGGGCTGGTAACTGTGACAGCATGGAATTCAAAGGAGGCGATAGACAGATGGGTAAGGGGAGAAAGAGAGAAAGACCACTTGGGAGAGATGAGGATCCCGTGCCACCACCCCGCTGACCAGAAGCTCTCGGGTGTGCGAGAACACGGGGTGGACGAGGAGAGAGCAGTAGGAGTAGCAGTGTTATCTGTGGTGATCCATGTTTCCGTCAGTGCCAAGAAGTCAGGGACTGAGGGAGGCATAGGCTGAGATGAACTCTGCCTTGTTGGCCGCAGATCGGCAGTTCCAGAGGCTACCGGAGACCTGAACTCCACGTGGGTCGTACGCGCTGGGACCACCAGGTTAGGTGGTCGCGGCCACGCGGTGGGAGCGTTTGTATGGTCTGTGCAGAGAGAGAGAACAGGGATAGACAGACACATAGTTGACAGGCTGAAAAGGCTACGCTAATGCAAGGAGATTGAATGACAAGTGGACTACACGTCTCGAATGTTCATAAAGTTAGCTTACGTAGCAAGAGTCTTATTGACTAAAATGATTAAAATGATACAGTACTGCTAAGTAGGCTAGCTGGCAGTGGCTGCGTTTGTTGACACTACACTAATCAAGTCGCTCCGTGAGTGTAATAGTTTCTACAGTGCTGCTAATCGGGGGCCAGCTGGCTAGCTAGCAGTGTTGTTTACGTTACATGCTATGCTAAAAGAACGACAATAGCTGGCTAGCTAACCTAGAAACGCTCTAGACTACACATTATCTTTGAAACAAAGACGGCTATGTAGCTAGCTACGATCAAACAAATCAAACCGTTGTACTGTAATGAAATGAAATGAAAATGTGATACTAACTGTGGAGCGAAGCGGAATGCGACCGGGTTGTTGTTGGCTAGCTGTTAGCTGTTAGCTGTTGGCTAGCCCAGCAGAGTCTCCTACGTTAAGGACGACAAATAGCTGGCTAGCGAACCTCAGTGAATTAAGATAATCACTCCAAGGCTACACACACTAAACTACACAAATATCTTGAAACAAAGACAGCTATGTAGCTAGCTAACACTAGACTAATCAAAGTCGCACAGCTATGAATAGCACTACAGTGATGCTAATCTGTGTGCGTTAGCTAGCGCTTGCTAGCCCTGGCCGAATAGCAGTGAAGGCCAATGCTAGGGTTTACTCAAATACCATACAATTATGCACTATCTCTGACAAGGACGGCTATGTAGCTAGCTAAGAAGAATTGCTAAGATTAGACAAATCAACCGTTGTACTATAATGAAATGTAATGAAAAAGTTATACAAAAGTTATACAACCTGCAGAGCGAAGTGCGAATGCGACCGCTCGCTCAACCCCGGACACCCCTATCAGTGGTGCATAGACCCTCCTGCAACCAAAGCACCCCCACAACATGATGGTGTTCTTTTGAAAGCCTCCCCTTTTCCTCAAGAGCATAGCAATGGTCGTATGGCCAAACAGTTCGATTTTGTTTCAATGGACCAGAGGACATTTCTCCAAAAACTAAATTTGTCCCCAAACTGTAGTATGGCTTTTTTATGGCGGTTTTGGAGCAGTAGCTTCTTCCTTGCTGAGCGGCCTCTCGGGGGTATGTCGATATAGACTCGCTTTGCCTGTGGATATAGACCATTTTGTACCTGTTTCCTCCAGCATCTTCACAAGGTCCTTTGCTGTTGTTCTGGGATGGATTTGCACTTTTGGACCCAAAGTACGTTCATCTCTAGGAGAGAGAACGGCTCCTTCCTGAGCGGTAGACGCCTGCGTCATACCATGGTGCTTATACTTGCGTACTATTGTTTCTACAGGATGAGCGAGGTACCTCAGGCGTTTGGAAATTGCTCCCAAGGAGGAACCAGACTTGTGGAGGTCTACATTTTCTGAGGCTTGTTTGATTTCCTTGCTTTTCCATGGAGTCAAGCAAAGAGGCACTGAGTTTGAAGGTAGGCCTTGAAATACATCTACAGGTACTCCTCCAATTGACTCAAAGGATGTCAATTAGCCTATCAGAAGCTTCTAAAGCCATGACATCATTTTCGGGAATTTTACAAACTGTTTAAAGGCACAGCCAACTTATTGTATGTAAACTTCTGGCCCACTGAATTTGTGATACAGTGAATTATAAGTGAAATAATCCCAATGTAAACAATTGTTGGAAAAGACTTAAAATATGCATTACATTTACATTTACATTTAAGTCATTTAGCAGACGCCTTATCCAGAGCGACTACAAATTGCATACATTCCATGACAACCAGTGGAACAGCCACTTGCATCTAAATCTTGTTGGGGGAGGGGGGTGAGAAGGATTACTTACCCTTACTTACCCTATCCTAGGTATTCCTTGAAGAGGTGGGGTTTCAGGTGTCCTCCGGAAGGTGGTGATTGACTCCGCTGTCCTGGCGTCGTGAGGGAGTTTGTTCCACCATTGGGGGGCCAGAGCAGCGAACAGTTTTGACTGGGCTGAGCGGGAACTGTACTTCCTCAGTGGTAGGGAGGCGAGCAGGCCAGAGGTGGATGAACGCAGTGCCCTTGTTTGGGTGTAGGGCCTGATCAGAGCCTGGAGGTACTGAGGTGCCGTTCCCTCACAGCTCCGTAGGCAAGCACCATGGTCTTGTAGCGGATGCGAGCTTCAACTGGAAGCCAGTGGAGAGAGCGGAGGAGCGGGGTGACGTGAGAGAACTTGGGAAGGTTGAACACCAGACGGGCTGCGGCGTTCTGGATGAGTTGTAGGGGTTTAATGGCACAGGCAGGGAGCCCAGCCAACAGCGAGTTGCAGTAATCAAGACGGGAGATGACAAGTGCCTGGATTAGGACCTGCGCCGCTTCCTGTGTGAGGCAGGGTCAGTATCTCTAGCGGATGTTGTAGAGCATGAACCTACAGGAACGGGACACCGCCTTGATGTTAGTTGAGAACGTCAGGGTGTTGTCCAGGATCACGCTGGGTTCTTAGCGCTCTGGGAGGAGGACACAATGGAGTTGTCAACCGTGATGGCGAGATCATGGAACGGGCAGTCCTTTCCCCGGGAGGAAGAGGAGCTCCGTCTTGCTGAGGTTCAGCTTGAGGTGGTGATCCGTCATCCACACTGATATGTCTGCCAGACATGCAGAGATGCGATTCGCCACCTGGTCATCAGAAGGGGGAAAGGAGAAGATTAATTGTGTGTCGTCTGCATAGCAATGATAGGAGAGACCATGTGAGGTTATGACAGAGCCAAGTGACTTGGTGTATAGCGAGAATAAGAGAGGGCCTAGAACAGAGCCCTGGGGGACACCAGTAGTGAGAGCGCGTGGTGAGGAGACAGATTCTCGCCACGCCACCTGGTAGGAGCGACCTGTCAGGTAGGACGCAATCCAAGCGTGGGCTGCGCCGGAGATGCCCAACTCGGAGAGGGTGGAGAGGAGGATCTGATGGTTCACAGTATCGAAGGCAGCCGATAGGTCTAGAAAGATGAGAGCAGAGGAGAGTTAGCTTTAGCAGTGCTGGGAGCGCTCCGTGATACAGAGAAGAGCAGTCTCAGTTGAATGACTAGTCTTGAAACCTGACTGATTTGGACTGCTAGTCATTCTGAGAGAGATAGCGGTAGAGCTGGCCAAGGACGGCACGCCAAGAGTTTTGGAGAGAAAAGAGAGAAGGGATACTGGTCTGTAGTTGTTGACATCGGAGGGATCGAGTGTAGGTTTTTTTCAGAAGGGTGCAGCTCTCGCTCTCTTGAAGACGGGAGGGACGAGCCAGCGGTCAGGGATGAGTTGATGAGCGAGGTGAGGTAAGGAGAAGGTCTCCGGAAATGGTCTGGAGAAGAGAGGAGGGGATAGGGTCAAGCGGGCAGGTTGTTGGGCGGCCCGGCCGTCACAAGACGCGAGATTTCATCTGGAGAGAGAGGGAGAAAGAGGTCAGAGCATAGGGTAGGGCAGTGTGAGCAGAACCAGCGGTGTCGTTTGACTTAGCAACGAGGATCGGATGTCATCGACCTTCTTCTCAAAATGGTTGATCGAAGTCATCAGAGGGAGGGAGGGGAGGGGGAGGATTCAGGAGGGAGGAGAAGGTGGCAAAGAGCTTCCTAGGGTTAGAGGCAGATGCTTGGAATTTAGAATGGTAGAAAGTGGCTTTAGCAGCAGAGACAGAGGAGGAAAAATGTAGAGAGGAGGGAGTGAAAGGATGCCAGGTCCGCAGGAGGCGAGTTTTCCTCCATTTCCGCTCGGCTGCCTGGAGCCCTGTTCTGTGAGCGCAATGAGTCGTCGAGCCACGGAGGCGGGAGGGGAGGGACCGAGCCGGCCTGGAGGATAGGGGACATAGGGAGTCAAAGGATGCAGTAAGGGGAGGAGAGGAGGGTTGAGGAGGCAGAATCAGGAGATAGGTTGGAGAAAGTTTGAGCAGAGGAAGAGATGATAGGATGGAAGAGGAGAGAGTAGCGGGGAGAGAGAGCGAAGGTTGGGACGGCGCGATACCATCCAGTAGGGGCAGTGTGGGAAGTGTTGGATGAGAGAGCGAGAGGGAAAAGGATACAAGGTAGTGGTCGGAGACTTGGAGGGGAGTTGCAATGAGGTTAGTGGAAGAGCAGCATCTAGTAAAGATGAGGCCAGCGTATTGCCTGCCTTGTGAGTAGGGGGAAGGTGAGAGGGTGAGGTCAAAAGAGGAGAGGAGTGGAAAGAAGGAGGCAGAGAGGAATGAGTCAAAGGTAGATGGGGAGGTTAAAGTCGCCCAGAACTGTGAGAGGTGAGGCCGTCCTCAGGAAAGGAGCTATCAAGGCATCAAGCTCATTGATGAACTCTCCGAGGGAACCTGGAGGGCGATAAATGATAAGGATGTTAAAGCTTTGAAAGGGCTGTTAACTGTGACAGCATGGAATTCCAAAGGAGGCAATAGACAGATGGGTAAGGGGAGAAAGAGAGAAAGACCACTTGGGAGAGATGAGGGATCCCGGTGCCACCACCCCGCTGACCATAAGCTCTCGGGTGTGCGCGAGAACACGTGGGCGGACGAGGAGAGAGCAGTAGGAGCAGTGTTATCTGTGGTGATCCATGTTTCCGTCAGTGCCAAGAAGTCAAGGG
This sequence comes from Oncorhynchus keta, assembly GCF_023373465.1. NCBI lineage: Eukaryota > Metazoa > Chordata > Actinopteri > Salmoniformes > Salmonidae > Oncorhynchus > Oncorhynchus keta. Next base: position 35,357 of record NW_026277840.1, on the reverse strand, counting down.
ACTGGAGGGAGCATAGGCTGAGATGAACTCTGCCTTGTTGGCTGCAGATCGGCAGTTCCAGAGGCTACCGGAGACCTGGAACTCCACGGGGTCGTACGCGCTGGGACCACCAGATTAGGGTGGTCGCGGCCACGCGGTGTGGAGCGTTTGTATGGTCTGTGCAGAGGGAGAGAACAGGGATAGACAGACACATAGTTGACAGGCTACAGAAAAGCCTACGCTAATGCAAGGAAATTGGAATGACAAGTGGACTACACGTCTCGAATGTTCAGAAAGTTAACCTTACGTAGCAAGAATCTTATTGACTAAAATTATTAAAATGATACAGTACTGCTAAAGTAGGCTAGCTGGCAGTAGCTGCGTTGTTGGCACTACACTAATCAAGTCGTTCCGTTGAGTGTAATAATTTCTACAGTGATGCTATTCGGGGCTAGCTGGCTAGCTAGCAGTGTTGTTTACGTTACGTTGAGTTAAAAGAAGGACAATAGCTGGCTAGCTAACCTAGGAAATCGGTCTAGACTACACAATTATCTTTGAAACAAAGACGGCTATGTAGCTAGCTATGTAGCTAGCTACGATCAAACAAATCAAACCGTTGTACTGTAATGAAATGAAAATGTGATACTCCCTGACCGGTGATTGAATTCAAATCAGTAGACGTGTGGTGACGTTGGCTAGCTGTTAGCTGTAGCTGTTGGCTAGCTAGCAGAGTCTCCTACGTTAAGGACGACAAATAGCTGGCTAGCGAACCTCAGTGAATTAAGATAATCACTCCAAGGCTACACACACTAAACTACGCAATTATCTTGGAAACAAAGACAGCTATGTAGCTAGCTAACACTGAACTAATCAAGTCGTACAGTTGAGTGAATAGCACTACAGTGATGCTAATCTGTGTGCGTTAGCTAGCGTTGCTAGCTCCTGGGCGAATAGCAGTGAAGGCTACGTTAGGGCGACGAAATACGAAATACGATAATTATGCAATTATCTCTGATACAAGGACGGCTATGTAGCTAGCTAAGAAGAATTGCTAAGATTATGAGCTAACAGTAAACTAATCAAGTCGTACAGTTGAGTTGAAAGTGATGCTAATGAAAACAGTGATACTAATCTGTGTGCGTTAGCTGCGTTATCTCTGATACTATGTAGCTAGCTAAGAAGGCGAATACAAAGTAGATGTCCCTAACGTTAGCCAAAACGATCGTTATTAGCAAGAAATGTGGGGAGGGGTTGACAAACAGGTTTTAATGACTCCAGCCTAAGCGGATGGAAACTTACGACTTCAACTATATGTACCATTTCAAACTGGGAAACGAATAGCACTGTAGTACCCTTCCCTGGTGGTCTAGTGGTTAGGATTTGGCGTCTCACCGTCTGCCGCCCGGGTTCGATTCCCGGTCAGGGAACTACTCTTTTGCTACATGTTTACTTGTACAACCTGTCACAATGAATATAGAAGGTTATCGCACATATGTACCAGCTCACACTGAGAACCGATTTGCACTGTATTATCCTTCCCTGGTGGTCTAGTGGTTAGGATTTGGCGCTCTCACCGCCGCGGCCCGGGTTCGATTCCCGGTCAGGGAAGTAGTCTATGCTCCTTGTTTACTTGTGCAACCTGTCACTATGAATTTAGTAGGTTGTCGCACATATATACCACTTCAAATTGCAAACCGATTTGCCCTGCAGTGTCCTTCCCAGGTGTTCTAGTGGTGCACCAGACCCTCCTGCAGCAAAGCACCGCCACAACATGATGGTGTTCTTCGGCTTGAAAGCCTCCCCCTTTTCCCTCCAAACATAACAATGGTCATTATGGCCAAACAGTTCGATTTTTGTTTCATCAGACCAGAGGACATTTCTCCAAAAACTAGGATCTTTGTCCCCAAACTGTAGTATGGCTTTTTTATGGCGGTTTTGGAGCAGTAGCTTCTTCCTTGCTGAGCGGCCTCTCGGGGTATGTCGATATAGGACTCGTTTGCCTGTGGATATAGACCATTTTGTACCTGTTTCCTCCAGCATCTTCACAAGGTCCTTTGCTGTTGTTCTGGGATGGATTTGCACTTTTCGACCCAAAGTACGTTCATCTCTAGGAGAGAGAACGCGTCTCCTTCCTGAGCGGTATGACGCCTGCGTCATACCATGGTGTTTATACTTGCGTACTATTGTTTCTACAGATGAGCGAGGTACCTTCAGGCGTTTGGAAATTGCTCCCAAGGAGGAACCAGACTTGTGGAGGTCTACATTTTCTTTCTGAGGTCTTGCCTGATTTCCTTTGCTTTTCCCATGGAGTCAAGCAAAGAGGCACTGAGTTTGAAGGTAGGCCTTGAAATACATCTACAGGTACTCCTCCAATTGACTCAAAGGATGTCAATTAGCCTATCAGAAGCTTCTAAAGCCATGACATCATTTTCGGGAATTTTACAAACTGTTTAAAGGCACAGCCAACTTATTGTATGTAAACTTCTGGCCCACTGAATTTGTGATACAGTGAATTATAAGTGAAATAATCCCAATGTAAACAATTGTTGGAAAAATGACTTGTGTCATGCACAAAGTAGATGTCCTAACCGTCTGCCAAAACGATCGTTTGTTAGCAAGAAATGTGGGGAGGGGTTGACAAACAGGTTTTAATGACTCCAGCCTAAGTGGATGGAAACTTACGACTTCAACTATATGTACCATTTCAAACTGGGAAACGAATTGCACTGTAGTACCCTTCCCTGGTGGTCTAGTGGTTAGGATTCGGCGCTCTCACCGCCGCGGCCCGGGTTCGATTCCCGGTCAGGGAAATAGTCTATGCTCCTTGTTTACTTGTGCAACCTGTCACTATGAATTTAGTAGGTTGTCGCACATATGTACCACTTCAAATTGCAAACCGATTTGCCCTGCAGTGTCCTTCCCAGGTGTTCTAGTGGTGCACCAGACCCTCCTGCAGCAAAGCACCCCACAACATGATGGTGTTCTTCGGCTTGAAAGCCTCCCCTTTTCCCTCCAAACATAACAATGGTCATTATGGCCAAACAGTTCGATTTTTGTTTCATCAGACCAGAGGACATTTCTCCAAAAACTAGGATCTTTGTCCCCAAACTGTAGTATGGCTTTTTTATGGCGGTTTTGGAGCAGTAGCTTCTTCCTTGCTGAGCGGCCTCTCGGGGTATGTCGATATAGGACTCGTTTGCCTGTGGATATAGACCATTTTGTACCTGTTTCCTCCAGCATCTTCACAAGGTCCTTTGCTGTTGTTCTGGGATGGATTTGCACTTTTCGACCCAAAGTACGTTCATCTCTAGGAGAGAGAACGCGTCTCCTTCCTGAGCGGTATGACGCCTGCGTCATACCATGGTGTTTATACTTGCGTACTATTGTTTCTACAGATGAGCGAGGTACCTTCAGGCGTTTGGAAATTGCTCCCAAGGAGGAACCAGACTTGTGGAGGTCTACATTTTCTTTCTGAGGTCTTGCCTGATTTCCTTTGCTTTTCCCATGGAGTCAAGCAAAGAGGCACTGAGTTTGAAGGTAGGCCTTGAAATACATCTACAGGTACTCCTCCAATTGACTCAAAGGATGTCAATTAGCCTATCAGAAGCTTCTAAAGCCATGACATCATTTTCGGGAATTTTACAAACTGTTTAAAGGCACAGCCAACTTATTGTATGTAAACTTCTGGCCCACTGAATTTGTGATACAGTGAATTATAAGTGAAATAATCCCAATGTAAACAATTGTTGGAAAAATGACTTGTGTCATGCACAAAGTAGATGTCCTAACCGTCTGCCAAAACGATCGTTTGTTAGCAAGAAATGTGGGGAGGGGTTGACAAACAGGTTTTAATGACTCCAGCCTAAGTGGATGGAAACTTACGACTTCAACTATATGTACCATTTCAAACTGGGAAACGAATTGCACTGTAGTACCCTTCCCTGGTGGTCTAGTGGTTAGGATTCGGCGCTCTCACCGCCGCGGCCCGGGTTCGATTCCCGGTCAGGGAACTACTCTTTTGCTACATGTTTACTTGTACAACCTGTCACAATGAATATAGAAGGTTATCGCACATATGTACCAGCTCACACTGAGAACCGATTTGCACTGTATTATCCTTCCCTGGTGGTCTAGTGGTTAGGATTCGGCGCTCTCACCGCCGCGGCCCGGGTTCGATTCCCGGTCAGGGAAATAGTCTATGCTCCTTGTTTACTTGTCAACCTGTCACTATGAATTTAGTAGGTTGTCGCACATATGTACCACTTCAAATTGCAAACCGATTTGCCCTGCAGTGTCCTTCCCAGGTGTTCTAGTGGTGCACCAGACCCTCCTGCAGCAAAGCACCCCCACAACATGATGGTGTTCTTCGGCTTGAAAGCCTCCCCTTTTCCCTCCAAACATAACAATGGTCATTATGGCCAAACAGTTCGATTTTTGTTTCATCAGACCAGAGGACATTTCTCCAAAAACTAGGATCTTTGTCCCCAAACTGTAGTATGGCTTTTTTATGGCGGTTTTGGAGCAGTAGCTTCTTCCTTGCTGAGCGGCCTCTCGGGGTATGTCGATATAGGACTCGTTTGCCTGTGGATATAGACCATTTTGTACCTGTTTCCTCCAGCATCTTCACAAGGTCCTTTGCTGTTGTTCTGGGATGGATTTGCACTTTTCGACCCAAAGTACGTTCATCTCTAGGAGAGAGAACGCGTCTCCTTCCTGAGCGGTATGACGCCTGCGTCATACCATGGTGTTTATACTTGCGTACTATTGTTTCTACAGATGAGCGAGGTACCTTCAGGCGTTTGGAAATTGCTCCCAAGGAGGAACCAGACTTGTGGAGGTCTACATTTTCTTTCTGAGGTCTTGCTCTGATTTCCTTTGCTTTTCCCATGGAGTCAAGCAAAGAGGCACTGAGTTTGAAGGTAGGCCTTGAAATACATCTACAGGTACTCCTCCAATTGACTCAAAGGATGTCAATTAGCCTATCAGAAGCTTCTAAAGCCATGACATCATTTTCGGGAATTTTACAAACTGTTTAAAGGCACAGCCAACTTATTGTATGTAAACTTCTGGCCCACTGAATTTGTGATACAGTGAATTATAAGTGAAATAATCCCAATGTAAACAATTGTTGGAAAAATGACTTGTGTCATGCACAAAGTAGATGTCCTAACCGTCTGCCAAAACGATCGTTTGTTAGCAAGAAATGTGGGGAGGGGTTGACAAACAGGTTTTAATGACTCCAGCCTAAGTGGATGGAAACTTACGACTTCAACTATATGTACCATTTCAAACTGGGAAACGAATTGCACTGTAGTACCCTTCCCTGGTGGTCTAGTGGTTAGGATTCGGCGCTCTCACCGCCGCGGCCCGGGTTCGATTCCCGGTCAGGGAACTACTCTTTTGCTACATGTTTACTTGTACAACCTGTCACAATGAATATAGAAGGTTATCGCACATATGTACCAGCTCACACTGAGAACCGATTTGCACTGTATTATCCTTCCCTGGTGGTCTAGTGGTTAGGATTCGGCGCTCTCACCGCCGCGGCCCGGGTTCGATTCCCGGTCAGGGAAATAGTCTATGCTCCTTGTTTACTTGTGCAACCTGTCACTATGAATTTAGTAGGTTGTCGCACATATGTACCACTTCAAATTGCAAACCGATTTGCCCTGCAGTGTCCTTCCCAGGTGTTCTAGTGGTGCACCAGACCCTCCTGCAGCAAAGCACCCCCACAACATGATGGTGTTCTTCGGCTTGAAAGCCTCCCCTTTTCCCTCCAAACATAACAATGGTCATTATGGCCAAACAGTTCGATTTTTGTTTCATCAGACCAGAGGACATTTCTCCAAAACTAGGATCTTTGTCCCCAAACTGTAGTATGGCTTTTTTATGGCGGTTTTGGAGCAGTAGCTTCTTCCTTGCTGAGCGGCCTCTCGGGGTATGTCGATATAGGACTCGTTTGCCTGTGGATATAGACCATTTTGTACCTGTTTCCTCCAGCATCTTCACAAGGTCCTTTGCTGTTGTTCTGGGATGGATTTGCACTTTTCGACCCAAAGTACGTTCATCTCTAGGAGAGAGAACGCGTCTCCTTCCTGAGCGGTATGACGCCTGCGTCATACCATGGTGTTTATACTTGCGTACTATTGTTTCTACAGATGAGCGAGGTACCTTCAGGCGTTTGGAAATTGCTCCCAAGGAGGAACCAGACTTGTGGAGGTCTACATTTTCTTTCTGAGGTCTTGCTCTGATTTCCTTTGCTTTTCCCATGGAGTCAAGCAAAGAGGCACTGAGTTTGAAGGTAGGCCTTGAAATACATCTACAGGTACTCCTCCAATTGACTCAAAGGATGTCAATTAGCCTATCAGAAGCTTCTAAAGCCATGACATCATTTTCGGGAATTTTACAAACTGTTTAAAGGCACAGCCAACTTATTGTATGTAAACTTCTGGCCCACTGAATTTGTGATACAGTGAATTATAAGTGAAATAATCCCAATGTAAACAATTGTTGGAAAAATGACTTGTGTCATGCACAAAGTAGATGTCCTAACCGTCTGCCAAAACGATCGTTTGTTAGCAAGAAATGTGGGGAGGGGTTGACAAACAGGTTTTAATGACTCCAGCCTAAGTGGATGGAAACTTACGACTTCAACTATATGTACCATTTCAAACTGGGAAACGAATTGCACTGTAGTACCCTTCCCTGGTGGTCTAGTGGTTAGGATTCGGCGCTCTCACCGCCGCGGCCCGGGTTCGATTCCCGGTCAGGGAACTACTCTTTTGCTACATGTTTACTTGTACAACCTGTCACAATGAATATAGAAGGTTATCGCACATATGTACCAGCTCACACTGAGAACCGATTTGCACTGTATTATCCTTCCCTGGTGGTCTAGTGGTTAGGATTCGGCGCTCTCACCGCCGCGGCCCGGGTTCGATTCCCGGTCAGGGAAATAGTCTATGCTCCTTGTTTACTTGTGCAACCTGTCACTATGAATTTAGTAGGTTGTCGCACATATGTACCACTTCAAATTGCAAACCGATTTGCCCTGCAGTGTCCTTCCCAGGTGTTCTAGTGGTGCACCAGACCCTCCTGCAGCAAAGCACCCCCACAACATGATGGTGTTCTTCGGCTTGAAAGCCTCCCCTTTTCCCTCCAAACATAACAATGGTCATTATGGCCAAACAGTTCGATTTTTGTTTCATCAGACCAGAGGACATTTCTCCAAAACTAGGATCTTTGTCCCCAAACTGTAGTATGGCTTTTTTATGGCGGTTTTGGAGCAGTAGCTTCTTCCTTGCTGAGCGGCCTCTCGGGGTATGTCGATATAGGACTCGTTTGCCTGTGGATATAGACCATTTTGTACCTGTTTCCTCCAGCATCTTCACAAGGTCCTTTGCTGTTGTTCTGGGATGGATTTGCACTTTTCGACCCAAAGTACGTTCATCTCTAGGAGAGAGAACGCGTCTCCTTCCTGAGCGGTATGACGCCTGCGTCATACCATGGTGTTTATACTTGCGTACTATTGTTTCTACAGATGAGCGAGGTACCTTCAGGCGTTTGGAAATTGCTCCCAAGGAGGAACCAGACTTGTGGAGGTCTACATTTTCTTTCTGAGGTCTTGCCTGATTTCCTTTGCTTTTCCCATGGAGTCAAGCAAAGAGGCACTGAGTTTGAAGGTAGGCCTTGAAATACATCTACAGGTACTCCTCCAATTGACTCAAAGGATGTCAATTAGCCTATCAGAAGCTTCTAAAGCCATGACATCATTTTCGGGAATTTTACAAACTGTTTAAAGGCACAGCCAACTTATTGTATGTAAACTTCTGGCCCACTGAATTTGTGATACAGTGAATTATAAGTGAAATAATCCCAATGTAAACAATTGTTGGAAAAATGACTTGTGTCATGCACAAAGTAGATGTCCTAACCGTCTGCCAAAACGATCGTTTGTTAGCAAGAAATGTGGGGAGGGGTTGACAAACAGGTTTTAATGACTCCAGCCTAAGTGGATGGAAACTTACGACTTCAACTATATGTACCATTTCAAACTGGGAAACGAATTGCACTGTAGTACCCTTCCCTGGTGGTCTAGTGGTTAGGATTCGGCGCTCTCACCGCCGCGGCCCGGGTTCGATTCCCGGTCAGGGAACTACTCTTTTGCTACATGTTTACTTGTACAACCTGTCACAATGAATATAGAAGGTTATCGCACATATGTACCAGCTCACACTGAGAACCGATTTGCACTGTATTATCCTTCCCTGGTGGTCTAGTGGTTAGGATTCGGTGCTCTCACCGCCGCGGCCCGGGTTCGATTCCCGGACAGGGAAATAGTCTATGCTCCTTGTTTACTTGTGCAACCTGTCACTATGAATTTAGTAGGTTGTCGCACATATGTACCACTTCAAATTGCAAACCGATTTGCCCTGCAGTGTCCTTCCCAGGTGTTCTACATTTTCATTTAAGTCATTTAGCAGACGCTCTTATCCAGAGCGACTTACAAATTAGTGCATACACCTTGTGACATCAGTGGAACAGCCACTTGCATCTAAATCTTTTCCATTGGGGGCCAGAGCAGCGAACAGTTTTGACTGGGCTGAGCGGGGAACTGTACTTCCTCAGTGGTAGGGAGGCGAGCAGGCCAGAGGTGGATGAACGCAGTGCCCTTGTTTGGGTGTAGGGCCTGATCAGAGCCTGGAGGTACTGAGGTGCCGTTCCCCTCACAGCTCCGTAGGCAAGCACCATGGTCTTGTAGCGGATGCGAGCTTCAACTGGAAGCCAGTGGAGAGAGCGGAGGAGCGGGGTGACGTGAGAGAACTTGGGAAGGTTGAACACCAGACGGGCTGCGGCGTTCTGGATGAGTTGTAGGGGTTTAATGGCACAGGCAGGAGCCCAGCCAACAGCGAGTTGCAGTAATCAAGACGGGAGATGACAAGTGCCTGGATTAGGACCTGCGCCGCTTCCTGTGTGAGGCAGGGTCGTACTCTGCGGATGTTGTAGAGCATGAACCTACAGGAACGGGACACCGCCTTGATGTTAGTTGAGAACGTCAGGGTGTTGTCCAGGATCACGCCAAGGTTCTTAGCGCTCTGGGAGGGAGGACACAATGGAGTTGTCAACCGTGATGGCGAGATCATGGAACGGGCAGTCCTTCCCCGGGAGGAAGAGGAGCTCCGTCTTGCTGAGGTTCAGCTTGAGGTGGTGATCCGTCATCCACACTGATATGTCTGCCAGACATGCAGAGATGCGATTCGCCACCTGGTCATCAGAAGGGGAAAGGAGAAGATTAATTGTGTGTCGTCTGCATAGCAATGATAGGAGAGACCATGTGAGGTTATGACAGAGCCAAGTGACTTGGTGTATAGCGAGAATAAGAGAGGGCCTTGAACAGAGCCTGGGGGACACCAGTGGTGAGAGCGCGTGGTGAGGAGACAGATTCTCGCCACGCCACCTGGTAGGAGCGACCTGTCAGGTAGGACGCAATCAAGCGTGGGCCGCGCCGGAGATGCCCAACTCGGAGAGGTGGAGAGGAGGATCTGATGGTTCACAGTATCGAAGGCAGCCGATAGGTCTAGAAGGATGAGAGCAGAGGAGAGAGAGTTAGCTTTAGCAGTGCGGAGCGCCTCCGTGATACAGAGAAGAGCAGTCTCAGTTGAGTGACTAGTCTTGAAACCTGACTGATTTGGATCAAGAAGGTCATTCTGAGAGAGATAGCGGTAGAGCTGGCCAAGGACGGCACGCTCAAGAGTTTTGGAGAGAAAAGAGAGAAGGGATACTGGTCTGTAGTTGTTGACATCGGAGGGATCGAGTGTAGGTTTTTCAGAAGGGGGTGCAACTCTCGCTCTCTTCAAGACGGGAGGACGTAGCCAGCGGTCAGGGATGAGTTGATGAGCGAGCTGAGGTAAGGGAGAAGGTCTCCGGAAATGGTCTGGAGAAGAGAGGAGGGATAGGGTCAAGCGGGCAGGTTGTTGGGCGGCCGGCCGTCACAAGACGCGAGATTTCATCTGGAGAGAGAGGGGAGAAAGAGGTCAGAGCATAGGGTAGGGCAGTGTGAGCAGAACCAGCGGTGTCGTTTGACTTAGCAAACGAGGATCGGATGTCGTCGACCTTCTTCTCAAAATGGTTGACGAAGTCATCTGCAGAGAGGGGAGGAGGGGGAGGATTCAGGAGGGAGGAGAAGGTGGCAAAGAGCTTCCTAGGGTTAGAGGCAGATGCTTGGAATTTAGAATGGTAGAAAGTGGCTTTAGCAGCAGAGACAGAGGAGGAAAATGTAGAGAGGAGGGAGTGAAAGGATGCCAGGTCCGCAGGAGCGAGTTTTCCTCCATTTCCGCTCGGCTGCCCGGAGCCCTGTTCTGTGAGCTCGCAAGGAGTCGTCGAGCCACGGAGCGGGAGGGGAGGACCGAGCCGGCCTGGAGGATAGGGGACATAGGGAGTCAAAGGATGCAGTAAGGGAGGAGAGGAGGGTTGAGGAGGCAGAATCAGGAGATAGGTTGGAGAAAGTTTGAGCAGAGGGAAGAGATGATAGGATGGAAGAGGAGAGAGTAGCGGGGGAGAGAGAGCGAAGGTTGGGACGGCGCGATACCATCCGAGTAGGGGCAGTGTGGGAAGTGTTGGATGAGAGCGAGAGGGAAAAGGATACAAGGTAGTGGTCGGAGACTTGGAGGGGAGTTGCAATGAGGTTAGTGGAAGAACAGGTAAAGATGAGGTCAAGCGTATTGCCTGCCTTGTGAGTAGGGGGGAAGGTGAGAGGGTGAGGTCAAAAGAGGAGAGGAGTGGAAAGAAGGAGGCAGAGAGGAATGAGTCAAAGGTAGACGTGGGGAGGTTAAAGTCGCCCAGAACTGTGAGAGGTGAGCCGTCCTCAGGAAAGGAGCTTATCAAGGCATCAAGCTCATTGATGAACTCTCCGAGGAACCTGGAGGGCGATAAATGATAAGGATGTTAAGCTTGAAAGGGCTGGTAACTGTGACAGCATGGAATTCAAAGGAGGCGATAGACAGATGGGTAAGGGGAGAAAGAGAGAAAGACCACTTGGGAGAGATGAGGATCCCGGTGCCACCACCCCGCTGACCAGAAGCTCTCGGGGTGTGCGAGAACACGTGGGCGGACGAGGGAGAGAGCAGTAGGAGTAGCAGTGTTATCTGTGGTGATCCATGTTTCCGTCAGTGCCAAGAAGTCAAGGGACTGGAGGGAGGCATAGGCTGAGATGAACTCTGCCTTGTTGGCCGCAGATCGGCAGTTCCAGAGGCTACCGGAGACCTGGAACTCCACGTGGGTCGTACGCGCTGGGACCACCAGATTAGGGTGGTCGCGGCCCGCGGTGTGGAGCGTTTGTATGGTCTGTGCAGAGAGGAGAGAACAGGGATAGACAGACACATAGTTGACAGGCTACAGAAAAGGCTACGCTAATGCAAGGAGATTGGAATGACAAGTGGACTACACGTCTCGAATGTTCAGAAAGTTAAGCTTACGTAGCAAGAGTCTTATTGACTAAAATGATTAAAATGATACAGTACTGCTAAAGTAGGCTAGCTGGCAGTGGCTGCGTTGTTGACACTACACTAATCAAGTCGTTCCGTTGAGTGTAATAGTTTCTACAGTGCTGCTAATCGGGGGCTAGCTGGCTAGCTAGCAGTGTTGTTTACGTTACGTTGCGTTAAAAGAACGACAATAGCTGGCTAGCTAACCTAGGAAATCGCTCTAGACTACACAATTATCTTTGAAACAAAGACGGCTATGTAGCTAGCTACGATCAAACAAATCAAACCGTTGTACTGTAATGAAATGAAATGAAAATGTGATACTAACTGTGGAGCGAAGCGGAATCGACCGGGTTGTTGTTGGCTAGCTGTTAGCTGTTAGCTGTTGGCTAGCTAGCAGAGTCTCCTACGTTAAGGACGACAAATAGCTGGCTAGCGAACCTCAGTGAATTAAGATAATCACTCCAAGGCTACACACACTAAACTACACAATTATCTTGGAAACAAAGACAGCTATGTAGCTAGCTAACACTAGACTAATCAAGTCGTACAGTTGAGTGAATAGCACTACAGTGATGCTAATCTGTGTGCGTTAGCTAGTGCTTGCTAGCTCCTGGGCGAATAGCAGTGAAGGCTACGTTAGGGGCGACGAAATACGATAATTATGCAATTATCTCTGATACAAGGACGGCTATGTAGCTAGCTAAGAAGAATTGCTAAGATTAGACAAATCAACCGTTGTACTATAATGAAATGTAATGAAAATGTTATACAACCTGCAGAGCGAAGTGCGAATGCGACCGCTCGCTCCAACCCGGACACCCCTATCAGTGGTGCACCAGACCCTCCTGCAGCAAAGCACCCCCACAACATGATGGTGTTCTTCGGCTTGAAAGCCTCCCCTTTTCCCTCCAAACATAACAATGGTCATTATGGCCAAACAGTTCGATTTTGTTTCATCAGACCAGAGGACATTTCTCCAAAAACTAGGATCTTTGTCCCCAAACTGTAGTATGGCTTTTCTATGGCGGTTTTGGAGGAGTAGCTTCTTCCTTGCTGAGCGGCCTCTCGGGGTATGTCGATATAGGACTCGTTTGCCTGTGGATATAGACCATTTTGTACCTGTTTCCTCCAGCATCTTCACAAGGTCCTTTGCTGTTGTTCTGGGATGGATTTGCACTTTTCGACCCAAAGTACGTTCATCTCTAGGAGAGAGAACGCGTCTCCTTCCTGAGCGGTATGACGCCTGCGTCATACCATGGTGTTTATACTTGCGTACTATTGTTTCTACAGATGAGCGAGGTACCTTCAGGCGTTTGGAAATTGCTCCCAAGGAGGAACCAGACTTGTGGAGGTCTACATTTTTTTTCTGAGGTCTTGCCTGATTTCCTTTGCTTTTCCCATGGAGTCAAGCAAAGAGGCACTGAGTTTGAAGGTAGGCCTTGAAATACATCTACAGGTACACCTCCAATTGACTCAAAGGATGTCAATTAGCCTATCAGAAGCTTCTAAAGCCATGACATCATTTTCGGGAATTTTACAAACTGTTTAAAGGCACAGCCAACTTATTGTATGTAAACTTCTGGCCCACTGAATTTGTGATACAGTGAATTATAAGTGAAATAATCCCAATGTAAACAATTGTTGGAAAAATGACTTGTGTCATGCACAAAGTAGATGTCCTAACCGTCTGCCAAAACGATCGTTTGTTAGCAAGAAATGTGGGGAGGGGTTGACAAACAGGTTTTAATGACTCCAGCCTAAGTGGATGGAAACTTACGACTTCAACTATATGTACCATTTCAAACTGGGAAACGAATTGCACTGTAGTACCCTTCCCTGGTGGTCTAGTGGTTAGGATTCGGCGCTCTCACCGCCGCGGCCCGGGTTCGATTCCCGGTCAGGGAACTACTCTTTTGCTACATGTTTACTTGTACAACCTGTCACAATGAATATAGAAGGTTATCGCACATATGTACCAGCTCACACTGAGAACCGATTTGCACTGTATTATCCTTCCCTGGTGGTCTAGTGGTTAGGATTAGGCGCTCTCACCGCCGCGGCCCGGGTTCGATTCCCGGTCAGGGAAATAGTCTATGCTCCTTGTTTACTTGTGCAACCTGTCACTATGAATTTAGTAGGTTGTCGCACATATGTACCACTTCAAATTGCAAACCGATTTGCCCTGCAGTGTCCTTCCCAGGTGTTCTAGTGGTGCACCAGACCCTCCTGCAGCAAAGCACCCCCACAACATGATGGTGTTCTTCGGCTTGAAAGCCTCCCCCTTTTCCCTCCAAACATAACAATGGTCATTATGGCCAAACAGTTCGATTTTTGTTTCATCAGACCAGAGGACATTTCTCCAAAACTAGGATCTTTGTCCCCAAACTGTAGTATGGCTTTTTTATGGCGGTTTTGGAGCAGTAGCTTCTTCCTTGCTGAGCGGCCTCTCGGGGTATGTCGATATAGGACTCGTTTGCCTGTGGATATAGACCATTTTGTACCTGTTTCCTCCAGCATCTTCACAAGGTCCTTTGCTGTTGTTCTGGGATGGATTTGCACTTTTCGACCCAAAGTACGTTCATCTCTAGGAGAGAGAACGCGTCTCCTTCCTGAGCGGTATGACGCCTGCGTCATACCATGGTGTTTATACTTGCGTACTATTGTTTCTACAGATGAGCGAGGTACCTTCAGGCGTTTGGAAATTGCTCCCAAGGAGGAACCAGACTTGTGGAGGTCTACATTTTCTTTCTGAGGTCTTGCCTGATTTCCTTTGCTTTTCCCATGGAGTCAAGCAAAGAGGCACTGAGTTTGAAGGTAGGCCTTGAAATACATCTACAGGTACTCCTCCAATTGACTCAAAGGATGTCAATTAGCCTATCAGAAGCTTCTAAAGCCATGACATCATTTTCGGGAATTTTACAAACTGTTTAAAGGCACAGCCAACTTATTGTATGTAAACTTCTGGCCCACTGAATTTGTGATACAGTGAATTATAAGTGAAATAATCCCAATGTAAACAATTGTTGGAAAAATGACTTGTGTCATGCACAAAGTAGATGTCCTAACCGTCTGCCAAAACGATCGTTTGTTAGCAAGAAATGTGGGGAGGGGTTGACAAACAGGTTTTAATGACTCCAGCCTAAGTGGATGGAAACTTACGACTTCAACTATATGTACCATTTCAAACTGGGAAACGAATTGCACTGTAGTACCCTTCCCTGGTGGTCTAGTGGTTAGGATTCGGCGCTCTCACCGCCGCGGCCCGGGTTCGATTCCCGGTCAGGGAACTACTCTTTTGCTACATGTTTACTTGTACAACCTGTCACAATGAATATAGAAGGTTATCGCACATATGTACCAGCTCACACTGAGAACCGATTTGCACTGTATTATCCTTCCCTGGTGGTCTAGTGGTTAGGATTCGGCGCTCTCACCGCCGCGGCCCGGGTTCGATTCCCGGTCAGGGAACTACTCTTTTGCTACATGTTTACTTGTACAACCTGTCACAATGAATATAGAAGGTTATCGCACATATGTACCAGCTCACACTGAGAACCGATTTGCACTGTATTATCCTTCCCTGGTGGTCTAGTGGTTAGGATTCGGCGCTCTCACCGCCGCGGCCCGGGTTCGATTCCCGGTCAGGGAAATAGTCTATGCTCCTTGTTTACTTGTGCAACCTGTCACTATGAATTTAGTAGGTTGTCGCACATATGTACCACTTCAAATTGCAAACCGATTTGCCCTGCAGTGTCCTTCCCAGGTGTTCTAGTGGTGCACCAGACCCTCCTGCAGCAAAGCACCCCCACAACATGATGGTGTTCTTCGGCTTGAAAGCCCTTTTCCCTCCAAACATAACAATGGTCATTATGGCCAAACAGTTCGATTTTTGTTTCATCAGACCAGAGGACATTTCTCCAAAAACTAGGATCTTTGTCCCCAAACTGTAGTATGGCTTTTTTATGGCGGTTTTGGAGCAGTAGCTTCTTCCTTGCTGAGCGGCCTCTCGGGGTATGTCGATATAGGACTCGTTTGCCTGTGGATATAGACCATTTTGTACCTGTTTCCTCCAGCATCTTCACAAGGTCCTTTGCTGTTGTTCTGGGATGGATTTGCACTTTTCGACCCAAAGTACGTTCATCTCTAGGAGAGAGAACGCGTCTCCTTCCTGAGCGGTATGACGCCTGCGTCATACCATGGTGTTTATACTTGCGTACTATTGTTTCTACAGATGAGCGAGGTACCTTCAGGCGTTTGGAAATTGCTCCCAAGGAGGAACCAGACTTGTGGAGGTCTACATTTTCTTTCTGAGGTCTTGCCTGATTTCCTTTGCTTTTCCCATGGAGTCAAGCAAAGAGGCACTGAGTTTGAAGGTAGGCCTTGAAATACATCTACAGGTACTCCTCCAATTGACTCAAAGGATGTCAATTAGCCTATCAGAAGCTTCTAAAGCCATGACATCATTTTCGGGAATTTTACAAACTGTTTAAAGGCACAGCCAACTTATTGTATGTAAACTTCTGGCCCACTGAATTTGTGATACAGTGAATTATAAGTGAAATAATCCCAATGTAAACAATTGTTGGAAAAATGACTTGTGTCATGCACAAAGTAGATGTCCTAACCGTCTGCCAAAACGATCGTTTGTTAGCAAGAAATGTGGGGAGGGGTTGACAAACAGGTTTTAATGACTCCAGCCTAAGTGGATGGAAACTTACGACTTCAACTATATGTACCATTTCAAACTGGGAAACGAATTGCACTGTAGTACCCTTCCCTGGTGGTCTAGTGGTTAGGATTCGGCGCTCTCACCGCCGCGGCCCGGGTTCGATTCCCGGTCAGGGAACTACTCTTTTGCTACATGTTTACTTGTACAACCTGTCACAATGAATATAGAAGGTTATCGCACATATGTACCAGCTCACACTGAGAACCGATTTGCACTGTATTATCCTTCCCTGGTGGTCTAGTGGTTAGGATTCGGCGCTCTCACCGCCGCGGCCCGGGTTCGATTCCCGGTCAGGGAAATAGTCTATGCTCCTTGTTTACTTGTGCAACCTGTCACTATGAATTTAGTAGGTTGTCGCACATATGTACCACTTCAAATTGCAAACCGATTTGCCCTGCAGTGTCCTTCCCAGGTGTTCTAGTGGTGCACCAGACCCTCCTGCAGCAAAGCACCCCCACAACATGATGGTGTTCTTCGGCTTGAAAGCCCTTTTCCCTCCAAACATAACAATGGTCATTATGGCCAAACAGTTCGATTTTTGTTTCATCAGACCAGAGGACATTTCTCCAAAAACTAGGATCTTTGTCCCCAAACTGTAGTATGGCTTTTTTATGGCGGTTTTGGAGCAGTAGCTTCTTCCTTGCTGAGCGGCCTCTCGGGGTATGTCGATATAGGACTCGTTTGCCTGTGGATATAGACCATTTTGTACCTGTTTCCTCCAGCATCTTCACAAGGTCCTTTGCTGTTGTTCTGGGATGGATTTGCACTTTTCGACCCAAAGTACGTTCATCTCTAGGAGAGAGAACGCGTCTCCTTCCTGAGCGGTATGACGCCTGCGTCATACCATGGTGTTTATACTTGCGTACTATTGTTTCTACAGATGAGCGAGGTACCTTCAGGCGTTTGGAAATTGCTCCCAAGGAGGAACCAGACTTGTGGAGGTCTACATTTTCTTTCTGAGGTCTTGCCTGATTTCCTTTGCTTTTCCCATGGAGTCAAGCAAAGAGGCACTGAGTTTGAAGGTAGGCCTTGAAATACATCTACAGGTACTCCTCCAATTGACTCAAAGGATGTCAATTAGCCTATCAGAAGCTTCTAAAGCCATGACATCATTTTCGGGAATTTTACAAACTGTTTAAAGGCACAGCCAACTTATTGTATGTAAACTTCTGGCCCACTGAATTTGTGATACAGTGAATTATAAGTGAAATAATCCCAATGTAAACAATTGTTGGAAAAATGACTTGTGTCATGCACAAAGTAGATGTCCTAACCGTCTGCCAAAACGATCGTTTGTTAGCAAGAAATGTGGGGAGGGTTGACAAACAGGTTTTAATGACTCCAGCCTAAGTGGATGGAAACTTACGACTTCAACTATATGTACCATTTCAAACTGGGAAACGAATTGCACTGTAGTACCCTTCCCTGGTGGTCTAGTGGTTAGGATTCGGCGCTCTCACCGCCGCGGCCCGGGTTCGATTCCCGGTCAGGGAACTACTCTTTTGCTACATGTTTACTTGTACAACCTGTCACAATGAATATAGAAGGTTATCGCACATATGTACCAGCTCACACTGAGAACCGATTTGCACTGTATTATCCTTCCCTGGTGGTCTAGTGGTTAGGATTCGGCGCTCTCACCGCCGCGGCCCGGGTTCGATTCCCGGTCAGGGAAATAGTCTATGCTCCTTGTTTACTTGTGCAACCTGTCACTATGAATTTAGTAGGTTGTCGCACATATGTACCACTTCAAATTGCAAACCGATTTGCCCTGCAGTGTCCTTCCCAGGTGTTCTAGTGGTGCACCAGACCCTCCTGCAGCAAAGCACCCCACAACATGATGGTGTTCTTCGGCTTGAAAGCCTCCCCCTTTTCCCTCCAAACATAACAATGGTCATTATGGCCAAACAGTTCGATTTTTGTTTCATCAGACCAGAGGACATTTCTCCAAAAACTAGGATCTTTGTCCCCAAACTGTAGTATGGCTTTTTTATGGCGGTTTTGGAGCAGTAGCTTCTTCCTTGCTGAGCGGCCTCTCGGGGTATGTCGATATAGGACTCGTTTGCCTGTGGATATAGACCATTTTGTACCTGTTTCCTCCAGCATCTTCACAAGGTCCTTTGCTGTTGTTCTGGGATGGATTTGCACTTTTCGACCCAAAGTACGTTCATCTCTAGGAGAGAGAACGCGTCTCCTTCCTGAGCGGTATGACGCCTGCGTCATACCATGGTGTTTATACTTGCGTACTATTGTTTCTACAGATGAGCGAGGTACCTTCAGGCGTTTGGAAATTGCTCCCAAGGAGGAACCAGACTTGTGGAGGTCTACATTTTCTTTCTGAGGTCTTGCCTGATTTCCTTTGCTTTTCCCATGGAGTCAAGCAAAGAGGCACTGAGTTTGAAGGTAGGCCTTGAAATACATCTACAGGTACTCCTCCAATTGACTCAAAGGATGTCAATTAGCCTATCAGAAGCTTCTAAAGCCATGACATCATTTTCGGGAATTTTACAAACTGTTTAAAGGCACAGCCAACTTATTGTATGTAAACTTCTGGCCCACTGAATTTGTGATACAGTGAATTATAAGTGAAATAATCCCAATGTAAACAATTGTTGGAAAAATGACTTGTGTCATGCACAAAGTAGATGTCCTAACCGTCTGCCAAAACGATCGTTTGTTAGCAAGAAATGTGGGGAGGGGTTGACAAACAGGTTTTAATGACTCCAGCCTAAGTGGATGGAAACTTACGACTTCAACTATATGTACCATTTCAAACTGGGAAACGAATTGCACTGTAGTACCCTTCCCTGGTGGTCTAGTGGTTAGGATTCGGCGCTCTCACCGCCGCGGCCCGGGTTCGATTCCCGGTCAGGGAACTACTCTTTTGCTACATGTTTACTTGTACAACCTGTCACAATGAATATAGAAGGTTATCGCACATATGTACCAGCTCACACTGAGAACCGATTTGCACTGTATTATCCTTCCCTGGTGGTCTAGTGGTTAGGATTCGGCGCTCTCACCGCCGCGGCCCGGGTTCGATTCCCGGTCAGGGAAATAGTCTATGCTCCTTGTTTACTTGTGCAACCTGTCACTATGAATTTAGTAGGTTGTCGCACATATGTACCACTTCAAATTGCAAACCGATTTGCCCTGCAGTGTCCTTCCCAGGTGTTCTAGTGGTGCACCAGACCCTCCTGCAGCAAAGCACCCCCACAACATGATGGTGTTCTTCGGCTTGAAAGCCTCCCCCTTTTCCCTCCAAACATAACAATGGTCATTATGGCCAAACAGTTCGATTTTTGTTTCATCAGACCAGAGGACATTTCTCCAAAAACTAGGATCTTTGTCCCCAAACTGTAGTATGGCTTTTTTATGGCGGTTTTGGAGCAGTAGCTTCTTCCTTGCTGAGCGGCCTCTCGGGGTATGTCGATATAGGACTCGTTTGCCTGTGGATATAGACCATTTTGTACCTGTTTCCTCCAGCATCTTCACAAGGTCCTTTGCTGTTGTTCTGGGATGGATTTGCACTTTTCGACCCAAAGTACGTTCATCTCTAGGAGAGAGAACGCGTCTCCTTCCTGAGCGGTATGACGCCTGCGTCATACCATGGTGTTTATACTTGCGTACTATTGTTTCTACAGATGAGCGAGGTACCTTCAGGCGTTTGGAAATTGCTCCCAAGGAGGAACCAGACTTGTGGAGGTCTACATTTTCTTTCTGAGGTCTTGCCTGATTTCCTTTGCTTTTCCCATGGAGTCAAGCAAAGAGGCACTGAGTTTGAAGGTAGGCCTTGAAATACATCTACAGGTACTCCTCCAATTGACTCAAAGGATGTCAATTAGCCTATCAGAAGCTTCTAAAGCCATGACATCATTTTCGGGAATTTTACAAACTGTTTAAAGGCACAGCCAACTTATTGTATGTAAACTTCTGGCCCACTGAATTTGTGATACAGTGAATTATAAGTGAAATAATCCCAATGTAAACAATTGTTGGAAAAATGACTTGTGTCATGCACAAAGTAGATGTCCTAACCGTCTGCCAAAACGATCGTTTGTTAGCAAGAAATGTGGGGAGGGGTTGACAAACAGGTTTTAATGACTCCAGCCTAAGTGGATGGAAACTTACGACTTCAACTATATGTACCATTTCAAACTGGGAAACGAATTGCACTGTAGTACCCTTCCCTGGTGGTCTAGTGGTTAGGATTCGGCGCTCTCACCGCCGCGGCCCGGGTTCGATTCCCGGTCAGGGAACTACTCTTTTGCTACATGTTTACTTGTACAACCTGTCACAATGAATATAGAAGGTTATCGCACATATGTACCAGCTCACACTGAGAACCGATTTGCACTGTATTATCCTTCCCTGGTGGTCTAGTGGTTAGGATTCGGCGCTCTCACCGCCGCGGCCCGGGTTCGATTCCCGGTCAGGGAAATAGTCTATGCTCCTTGTTTACTTGTGCAACCTGTCACTATGAATTTAGTAGGTTGTCGCACATATGTACCACTTCAAATTGCAAACCGATTTGCCCTGCAGTGTCCTTCCCAGGTGTTCTAGTGGTGCACCAGACCCTCCTGCAGCAAAGCACCCCCACAACATGATGGTGTTCTTCGGCTTGAAAGCCTCCCCCTTTTCCCTCCAAACATAACAATGGTCATTATGGCCAAACAGTTCGATTTTTGTTTCATCAGACCAGAGGACATTTCTCCAAAAACTAGGATCTTTGTCCCCAAACTGTAGTATGGCTTTTTTTATGGCGGTTTTGGAGCAGTAGCTTCTTCCTTGCTGAGCGGCCTCTCGGGGTATGTCGATATAGGACTCGTTTGCCTGTGGATATAGACCATTTTGTACCTGTTTCCTCCAGCATCTTCACAAGGTCCTTTGCTGTTGTTCTGGGATGGATTTGCACTTTTCGACCCAAAGTACGTTCATCTCTAGGAGAGAGAACGCGTCTCCTTCCTGAGCGGTATGACGCCTGCGTCATACCATGGTGTTTATACTTGCGTACTATTGTTTCTACAGATGAGCGAGGTACCTTCAGGCGTTTGGAAATTGCTCCCAAGGAGGAACCAGACTTGTGGAGGTCTACATTTTCTTTCTGAGGTCTTGCCTGATTTCCTTTGCTTTTCCCATGGAGTCAAGCAAAGAGGCACTGAGTTTGAAGGTAGGCCTTGAAATACATCTACAGGTACTCCTCCAATTGACTCAAAGGATGTCAATTAGCCTATCAGAAGCTTCTAAAGCCATGACATCATTTTCGGGAATTTTACAAACTGTTTAAAGGCACAGCCAACTTATTGTATGTAAACTTCTGGCCCACTGAATTTGTGATACAGTGAATTATAAGTGAAATAATCCCAATGTAAACAATTGTTGGAAAAATGACTTGTGTCATGCACAAAGTAGATGTCCTAACCGTCTGCCAAAACGATCGTTTGTTAGCAAGAAATGTGGGGAGGGGTTGACAAACAGGTTTTAATGACTCCAGCCTAAGTGGATGGAAACTTACGACTTCAACTATATGTACCATTTCAAACTGGGAAACGAATTGCACTGTAGTACCCTTCCCTGGTGGTCTAGTGGTTAGGATTCGGCGCTCTCACCGCCGCGGCCCGGGTTCGATTCCCGGTCAGGGAACTACTCTTTTGCTACATGTTTACTTGTACAACCTGTCACAATGAATATAGAAGGTTATCGCACATATGTACCAGCTCACACTGAGAACCGATTTGCACTGTATTATCCTTCCCTGGTGGTCTAGTGGTTAGGATTCGGCGCTCTCACCGCCGCGGCCCGGGTTCGATTCCCGGTCAGGGAAATAGTCTATGCTCCTTGTTTACTTGTGCAACCTGTCACTATGAATTTAGTAGGTTGTCGCACATATGTACCACTTCAAATTGCAAACCGATTTGCCCTGCAGTGTCCTTCCCAGGTGTTCTAGTGGTGCACCAGACCCTCCTGCAGCAAAGCACCCCCACAACATGATGGTGTTCTTCGGCTTGAAAGCCCTTTTCCCTCCAAACATAACAATGGTCATTATGGCCAAACAGTTCGATTTTTGTTTCATCAGACCAGAGGACATTTCTCCAAAAACTAGGATCTTTGTCCCCAAACTGTAGTATGGCTTTTTTATGGCGGTTTTGGAGCAGTAGCTTCTTCCTTGCTGAGCGGCCTCTCGGGGTATGTCGATATAGGACTCGTTTGCCTGTGGATATAGACCATTTTGTACCTGTTTCCTCCAGCATCTTCACAAGGTCCTTTGCTGTTGTTCTGGGATGGATTTGCACTTTTCGACCCAAAGTACGTTCATCTCTAGGAGAGAGAACGCGTCTCCTTCCTGAGCGGTATGACGCCTGCGTCATACCATGGTGTTTATACTTGCGTACTATTGTTTCTACAGATGAGCGAGGTACCTTCAGGCGTTTGGAAATTGCTCCCAAGGAGGAACCAGACTTGTGGAGGTCTACATTTTCTTTCTGAGGTCTTGCCTGATTTCCTTTGCTTTTCCCATGGAGTCAAGCAAAGAGGCACTGAGTTTGAAGGTAGGCCTTGAAATACATCTACAGGTACTCCTCCAATTGACTCAAAGGATGTCAATTAGCCTATCAGAAGCTTCTAAAGCCATGACATCATTTTCGGGAATTTTACAAACTGTTTAAAGGCACAGCCAACTTATTGTATGTAAACTTCTGGCCCACTGAATTTGTGATACAGTGAATTATAAGTGAAATAATCCCAATGTAAACAATTGTTGGAAAAATGACTTGTGTCATGCACAAAGTAGATGTCCTAACCGTCTGCCAAAACGATCGTTTGTTAGCAAGAAATGTGGGGAGGGGTTGACAAACAGGTTTTAATGACTCCAGCCTAAGTGGATGGAAACTTACGACTTCAACTATATGTACCATTTCAAACTGGGAAACGAATTGCACTGTAGTACCCTTCCCTGGTGGTCTAGTGGTTAGGATTCGGCGCTCTCACCGCCGCGGCCCGGGTTCGATTCCCGGTCAGGGAACTACTCTTTTGCTACATGTTTACTTGTACAACCTGTCACAATGAATATAGAAGGTTATCGCACATATGTACCAGCTCACACTGAGAACCGATTTGCACTGTATTATCCTTCCCTGGTGGTCTAGTGGTTAGGATTCGGCGCTCTCACCGCCGCGGCCCGGGTTCGATTCCCGGTCAGGGAAATAGTCTATGCTCCTTGTTTACTTGTGCAACCTGTCACTATGAATTTAGTAGGTTGTCGCACATATGTACCACTTCAAATTGCAAACCGATTTGCCCTGCAGTGTCCTTCCCAGGTGTTCTAGTGGTGCACCAGACCCTCCTGCAGCAAAGCACCCCCACAACATGATGGTGTTCTTCGGCTTGAAAGCCCTTTTCCCTCCAAACATAACAATGGTCATTATGGCCAAACAGTTCGATTTTTGTTTCATCAGACCAGAGGACATTTCTCCAAAAACTAGGATCTTTGTCCCCAAACTGTAGTATGGCTTTTTTATGGCGGTTTTGGAGCAGTAGCTTCTTCCTTGCTGAGCGGCCTCTCGGGGTATGTCGATATAGGACTCGTTTGCCTGTGGATATAGACCATTTTGTACCTGTTTCCTCCAGCATCTTCACAAGGTCCTTTGCTGTTGTTCTGGGATGGATTTGCACTTTTCGACCCAAAGTACGTTCATCTCTAGGAGAGAGAACGCGTCTCCTTCCTGAGCGGTATGACGCCTGCGTCATACCATGGTGTTTATACTTGCGTACTATTGTTTCTACAGATGAGCGAGGTACCTTCAGGCGTTTGGAAATTGCTCCCAAGGAGGAACCAGACTTGTGGAGGTCTACATTTTCTTTCTGAGGTCTTGCCTGATTTCCTTTGCTTTTCCCATGGAGTCAAGCAAAGAGGCACTGAGTTTGAAGGTAGGCCTTGAAATACATCTACAGGTACTCCTCCAATTGACTCAAAGGATGTCAATTAGCCTATCAGAAGCTTCTAAAGCCATGACATCATTTTCGGGAATTTTACAAACTGTTTAAAGGCACAGCCAACTTATTGTATGTAAACTTCTGGCCCACTGAATTTGTGATACAGTGAATTATAAGTGAAATAATCCCAATGTAAACAATTGTTGGAAAAATGACTTGTGTCATGCACAAAGTAGATGTCCTAACCGTCTGCCAAAACGATCGTTTGTTAGCAAGAAATGTGGGGAGGGGTTGACAAACAGGTTTTAATGACTCCAGCCTAAGTGGATGGAAACTTACGACTTCAACTATATGTACCATTTCAAACTGGGAAACGAATTGCACTAGTACCCTTCCCTGGTGGTCTAGTGGTTAGGATTCGGCGCTCTCACCGCCGCGGCCCGGGTTCGATTCCCGGTCAGGGAACTACTCTTTTGCTACATGTTTACTTGTACAACCTGTCACAATGAATATAGAAGGTTATCGCACATATGTACCAGCTCACACTGAGAACCGATTTGCACTGTATTATCCTTCCCTGGTGGTCTAGTGGTTAGGATTCGGCGCTCTCACCGCCGCGGCCCGGGTTCGATTCCCGGTCAGGGAAATAGTCTATGCTCCTTGTTTACTTGTGCAACCTGTCACTATGAATTTAGTAGGTTGTCGCACATATGTACCACTTCAAATTGCAAACCGATTTGCCCTGCAGTGTCCTTCCCAGGTGTTCTAGTGGTGCACCAGACCCTCCTGCAGCAAAGCACCCCCACAACATGATGGTGTTCTTCGGCTTGAAAGCCTCCCCCTTTTCCCTCCAAACATAACAATGGTCATTATGGCCAAACAGTTCGATTTTGTTTCATCAGACCAGAGGACATTTCTCCAAAAACTAGGATCTTTGTCCCCAAACTGTAGTATGGCTTTTTTATGGCGGTTTTGGAGCAGTAGCTTCTTCCTTGCTGAGCGGCCTCTCGGGGTATGTCGATATAGGACTCGTTTGCCTGTGGATATAGACCATTTTGTACCTGTTTCCTCCAGCATCTTCACAAGGTCCTTTGCTGTTGTTCTGGGATGGATTTGCACTTTTCGACCCAAAGTACGTTCATCTCTAGGAGAGAGAACGCGTCTCCTTCCTGAGCGGTATGACGCCTGCGTCATACCATGGTGTTTATACTTGCGTACTATTGTTTCTACAGATGAGCGAGGTACCTTCAGGCGTTTGGAAATTGCTCCCAAGGAGGAACCAGACTTGTGGAGGTCTACATTTTCTTTCTGAGGTCTTGCCTGATTTCCTTTGCTTTTCCCATGGAGTCAAGCAAAGAGGCACTGAGTTTGAAGGTAGGCCTTGAAATACATCTACAGGTACTCCTCCAATTGACTCAAAGGATGTCAATTAGCCTATCAGAAGCTTCTAAAGCCATGACATCATTTTCGGGAATTTTACAAACTGTTTAAAGGCACAGCCAACTTATTGTATGTAAACTTCTGGCCCACTGAATTTGTGATACAGTGAATTATAAGTGAAATAATCCCAATGTAAACAATTGTTGGAAAAATGACTTGTGTCATGCACAAAGTAGATGTCCTAACCGTCTGCCAAAACGATCGTTTGTTAGCAAGAAATGTGGGGAGGGGTTGACAAACAGGTTTTAATGACTCCAGCCTAAGTGGATGGAAACTTACGACTTCAACTATATGTACCATTTCAAACTGGGAAACGAATTGCACTGTAGTACCCTTCCCTGGTGGTCTAGTGGTTAGGATTCGGCGCTCTCACCGCCGCGGCCCGGGTTCGATTCCCGGTCAGGGAAATAGTCTATGCTCCTTGTTTACTTGTGCAACCTGTCACTATGAATTTAGTAGGTTGTCGCACATATGTACCACTTCAAATTGCAAACCGATTTGCCCTGCAGTGTCCTTCCCAGGTGTTCTAGTGGTGCACCAGACCCTCCTGCAGCAAAGCACCCCCACAACATGATGGTGTTCTTCGGCTTGAAAGCCTCCCCCTTTTCCCTCCAAACATAACAATGGTCATTATGGCCAAACAGTTCGATTTTTGTTTCATCAGACCAGAGGACATTTCTCCAAAACTAGGATCTTTGTCCCCAAACTGTAGTATGGCTTTTTTATGGCGGTTTTGGAGCAGTAGCTTCTTCCTTGCTGAGCGGCCTCTCGGGGTATGTCGATATAGGACTCGTTTGCCTGTGGATATAGACCATTTTGTACCTGTTTCCTCCAGCATCTTCACAAGGTCCTTTGCTGTTGTTCTGGGATGGATTTGCACTTTTCGACCCAAAGTACGTTCATCTCTAGGAGAGAGAACGCGTCTCCTTCCTGAGCGGTATGACGCCTGCGTCATACCATGGTGTTTATACTTGCGTACTATTGTTTCTACAGATGAGCGAGGTACCTTCAGGCGTTTGGAAATTGCTCCCAAGGAGGAACCAGACTTGTGGAGGTCTACATTTTCTTTCTGAGGTCTTGCCTGATTTCCTTTGCTTTTCCCATGGAGTCAAGCAAAGAGGCACTGAGTTTGAAGGTAGGCCTTGAAATACATCTACAGGTACTCCTCCAATTGACTCAAAGGATGTCAATTAGCCTATCAGAAGCTTCTAAAGCCATGACATCATTTTCGGGAATTTTACAAACTGTTTAAAGGCACAGCCAACTTATTGTATGTAAACTTCTGGCCCACTGAATTTGTGATACAGTGAATTATAAGTGAAATAATCCCAATGTAAACAATTGTTGGAAAAATGACTTGTGTCATGCACAAAGTAGATGTCCTAACCGTCTGCCAAAACGATCGTTTGTTAGCAAGAAATGTGGGGAGGGGTTGACAAACAGGTTTTAATGACTCCAGCCTAAGTGGATGGAAACTTACGACTTCAACTATATGTACCATTTCAAACTGGGAAACGAATTGCACTGTAGTACCCTTCCCTGGTGGTCTAGTGGTTAGGATTCGGCGCTCTCACCGCCGCGGCCCGGGTTCGATTCCCGGTCAGGGAAATAGTCTATGCTCCTTGTTTACTTGTGCAACCTGTCACTATGAATTTAGTAGGTTGTCGCACATATGTACCACTTCAAATTGCAAACCGATTTGCCCTGCAGTGTCCTTCCCAGGTGTTCTAGTGGTGCACCAGACCCTCCTGCAGCAAAGCACCCCCACAACATGATGGTGTTCTTCGGCTTGAAAGCCTCCCCTTTTCCCTCCAAACATAACAATGGTCATTATGGCCAAACAGTTCGATTTTGTTTCATCAGACCAGAGGACATTTCTCCAAAAACTAGGATCTTTGTCCCCAAACTGTAGTATGGCTTTTTTATGGCGGTTTTGGAGCAGTAGCTTCTTCCTTGCTGAGCGGCCTCTCGGGGTATGTCGATATAGGACTCGTTTGCCTGTGGATATAGACCATTTTGTACCTGTTTCCTCCAGCATCTTCACAAGGTCCTTTGCTGTTGTTCTGGGATGGATTTGCACTTTTCGACCCAAAGTACGTTCATCTCTAGGAGAGAGAACGCGTCTCCTTCCTGAGCGGTATGACGCCTGCGTCATACCATGGTGTTTATACTTGCGTACTATTGTTTCTACAGATGAGCGAGGTACCTTCAGGCGTTTGGAAATTGCTCCCAAGGAGGAACCAGACTTGTGGAGGTCTACATTTTCTTTCTGAGGTCTTGCCTGATTTCCTTTGCTTTTCCCATGGAGTCAAGCAAAGAGGCACTGAGTTTGAAGGTAGGCCTTGAAATACATCTACAGGTACTCCTCCAATTGACTCAAAGGATGTCAATTAGCCTATCAGAAGCTTCTAAAGCCATGACATCATTTTCGGGAATTTTACAAACTGTTTAAAGGCACAGCCAACTTATTGTATGTAAACTTCTGGCCCACTGAATTTGTGATACAGTGAATTATAAGTGAAATAATCCCAATGTAAACAATTGTTGGAAAAATGACTTGTGTCATGCACAAAGTAGATGTCCTAACCGTCTGCCAAAACGATCGTTTGTTAGCAAGAAATGTGGGGAGGGGTTGACAAACAGGTTTTAATGACTCCAGCCTAAGTGGATGGAAACTTACGACTTCAACTATATGTACCATTTCAAACTGGGAAACGAATTGCACTGTAGTACCCTTCCCTGGTGGTCTAGTGGTTAGGATTCGGCGCTCTCACCGCCGCGGCCCGGGTTCGATTCCCGGTCAGGGAACTACTCTTTTGCTACATGTTTACTTGTACAACCTGTCACAATGAATATAGAAGGTTATCGCACATATGTACCAGCTCACACTGAGAACCGATTTGCACTGTATTATCCTTCCCTGGTGGTCTAGTGGTTAGGATTCGGCGCTCTCACCGCCGCGGCCCGGGTTCGATTCCCGGGTTCGATTCCCTGGTCAGGGAAATAGTCTATGCTCCTTGTTTACTTGTGCAACCTGTCACTATGAATTTAGTAGGTTGTCGCACATATGTACCACTTCAAATTGCAAACCGATTTGCCCTGCAGTGTCCTTCCCAGGTGTTCTAGTGGTGCACCAGACCCTCCTGCAGCAAAGCACCCCCACAACATGATGGTGTTCTTCGGCTTGAAAGCCCTTTTCCCTCCAAACATAACAATGGTCATTATGGCCAAACAGTTCGATTTTTGTTTCATCAGACCAGAGGACATTTCTCCAAAAACTAGGATCTTTGTCCCCAAACTGTAGTATGGCTTTTTTATGGCGGTTTTGGAGCAGTAGCTTCTTCCTTGCTGAGCGGCCTCTCGGGGTATGTCGATATAGGACTCGTTTGCCTGTGGATATAGACCATTTTGTACCTGTTTCCTCCAGCATCTTCACAAGGTCCTTTGCTGTTGTTCTGGGATGGATTTGCACTTTTCGACCCAAAGTACGTTCATCTCTAGGAGAGAGAACGCGTCTCCTTCCTGAGCGGTATGACGCCTGCGTCATACCATGGTGTTTATACTTGCGTACTATTGTTTCTACAGATGAGCGAGGTACCTTCAGGCGTTTGGAAATTGCTCCCAAGGAGGAACCAGACTTGTGGAGGTCTACATTTTCTTTCTGAGGTCTTGCCTGATTTCCTTTGCTTTTCCCATGGAGTCAAGCAAAGAGGCACTGAGTTTGAAGGTAGGCCTTGAAATACATCTACAGGTACTCCTCCAATTGACTCAAAGGATGTCAATTAGCCTATCAGAAGCTTCTAAAGCCATGACATCATTTTCGGGAATTTTACAAACTGTTTAAAGGCACAGCCAACTTATTGTATGTAAACTTCTGGCCCACTGAATTTGTGATACAGTGAATTATAAGTGAAATAATCCCAATGTAAACAATTGTTGGAAAAATGACTTGTGTCATGCACAAAGTAGATGTCCTAACCGTCTGCCAAAACGATCGTTTGTTAGCAAGAAATGTGGGGAGGGGTTGACAAACAGGTTTTAATGACTCCAGCCTAAGTGGATGGAAACTTACGACTTCAACTATATGTACCATTTCAAACTGGGAAACGAATTGCACTGTAGTACCCTTCCCTGGTGGTCTAGTGGTTAGGATTCGGCGCTCTCACCGCCGCGGCCCGGGTTCGATTCCCGGTCAGGGAACTACTCTTTTGCTACATGTTTACTTGTACAACCTGTCACAATGAATATAGAAGGTTATCGCACATATGTACCAGCTCACACTGAGAACCGATTTGCACTGTATTATCCTTCCCTGGTGGTCTAGTGGTTAGGATTCGGCGCTCTCACCGCCGCGGCCCGGGTTCGATTCCCGGTCAGGGAAATAGTCTATGCTCCTTGTTTACTTGTGCAACCTGTCACTATGAATTTAGTAGGTTGTCGCACATATGTACCACTTCAAATTGCAAACCGATTTGCCCTGCAGTGTCCTTCCCAGGTGTTCTAGTGGTGCACCAGACCCTCCTGCAGCAAAGCACCCCCACAACATGATGGTGTTCTTCGGCTTGAAAGCCTCCCCCTTTTCCCTCCAAACATAACAATGGTCATTATGGCCAAACAGTTCGATTTTGTTTCATCAGACCAGAGGACATTTCTCCAAAAACTAGGATCTTTGTCCCCAAACTGTAGTATGGCTTTTTTATGGCGGTTTTGGAGCAGTAGCTTCTTCCTTGCTGAGCGGCCTC
Source organism: Oncorhynchus keta (assembly GCF_023373465.1). Taxonomy (NCBI): domain Eukaryota; kingdom Metazoa; phylum Chordata; class Actinopteri; order Salmoniformes; family Salmonidae; genus Oncorhynchus; species Oncorhynchus keta. Next base: position 5,049 of record NW_026277840.1, on the reverse strand, counting down.
TCGGGGTATGTCGATATAGGACTCGTTTGCCTGTGGATATAGACCATTTTGTACCTGTTTCCTCCAGCATCTTCACAAGGTCCTTTGCTGTTGTTCTGGGATGGATTTGCACTTTTCGACCCAAAGTACGTTCATCTCTAGGAGAGAGAACGCGTCTCCTTCCTGAGCGGTATGACGCCTGCGTCATACCATGGTGTTTATACTTGCGTACTATTGTTTCTACAGATGAGCGAGGTACCTTCAGGCGTTTGGAAATTGCTCCCAAGGAGGAACCAGACTTGTGGAGGTCTACATTTTCTTTCTGAGGTCTTGCCTGATTTCCTTTGCTTTTCCCATGGAGTCAAGCAAAGAGGCACTGAGTTTGAAGGTAGGCCTTGAAATACATCTACAGGTACTCCTCCAATTGACTCAAAGGATGTCAATTAGCCTATCAGAAGCTTCTAAAGCCATGACATCATTTTCGGGAATTTTACAAACTGTTTAAAGGCACAGCCAACTTATTGTATGTAAACTTCTGGCCCACTGAATTTGTGATACAGTGAATTATAAGTGAAATAATCCCAATGTAAACAATTGTTGGAAAAATGACTTGTGTCATGCACAAAGTAGATGTCCTAACCGTCTGCCAAAACGATCGTTTGTTAGCAAGAAATGTGGGGAGGGGTTGACAAACAGGTTTTAATGACTCCAGCCTAAGTGGATGGAAACTTACGACTTCAACTATATGTACCATTTCAAACTGGGAAACGAATTGCACTGTAGTACCCTTCCCTGGTGGTCTAGTGGTTAGGATTCGGCGCTCTCACCGCCGCGGCCCGGGTTCGATTCCCGGTCAGGGAAATAGTCTATGCTCCTTGTTTACTTGTGCAACCTGTCACTATGAATTTAGTAGGTTGTCGCACATATGTACCACTTCAAATTGCAAACCGATTTGCCCTGCAGTGTCCTTCCCAGGTGTTCTAGTGGTGCACCAGACCCTCCTGCAGCAAAGCACCCCCACAACATGATGGTGTTCTTCGGCTTGAAAGCCTCCCCCTTTTCCCTCCAAACATAACAATGGTCATTATGGCCAAACAGTTCGATTTTGTTTCATCAGACCAGAGGACATTTCTCCAAAAACTAGGATCTTTGTCCCCAAACTGTAGTATGGCTTTTTTATGGCGGTTTTGGAGCAGTAGCTTCTTCCTTGCTGAGCGGCCTCTCGGGGTATGTCGATATAGGACTCGTTTGCCTGTGGATATAGACCATTTTGTACCTGTTTCCTCCAGCATCTTCACAAGGTCCTTTGCTGTTGTTCTGGGATGGATTTGCACTTTTCGACCCAAAGTACGTTCATCTCTAGGAGAGAGAACGCGTCTCCTTCCTGAGCGGTATGACGCCTGCGTCATACCATGGTGTTTATACTTGCGTACTATTGTTTCTACAGATGAGCGAGGTACCTTCAGGCGTTTGGAAATTGCTCCCAAGGAGGAACCAGACTTGTGGAGGTCTACATTTTCTTTCTGAGGTCTTGCCTGATTTCCTTTGCTTTTCCCATGGAGTCAAGCAAAGAGGCACTGAGTTTGAAGGTAGGCCTTGAAATACATCTACAGGTACTCCTCCAATTGACTCAAAGGATGTCAATTAGCCTATCAGAAGCTTCTAAAGCCATGACATCATTTTCGGGAATTTTACAAACTGTTTAAAGGCACAGCCAACTTATTGTATGTAAACTTCTGGCCCACTGAATTTGTGATACAGTGAATTATAAGTGAAATAATCCCAATGTAAACAATTGTTGGAAAAATGACTTGTGTCATGCACAAAGTAGATGTCCTAACCGTCTGCCAAAACGATCGTTTGTTAGCAAGAAATGTGGGGAGGGGTTGACAAACAGGTTTTAATGACTCCAGCCTAAGTGGATGGAAACTTACGACTTCAACTATATGTACCATTTCAAACTGGGAAACGAATTGCACTGTAGTACCCTTCCCTGGTGGTCTAGTGGTTAGGATTCGGCGCTCTCACCGCCGCGGCCCGGGTTCGATTCCCGGTCAGGGAACTACTCTTTTGCTACATGTTTACTTGTACAACCTGTCACAATGAATATAGAAGGTTATCGCACATATGTACCAGCTCACACTGAGAACCGATTTGCACTGTATTATCCTTCCCTGGTGGTCTAGTGGTTAGGATTCGGCGCTCTCACCGCCGCGGCCCGGGTTCGATTCCCGGTCAGGGAAATAGTCTATGCTCCTTGTTTACTTGTGCAACCTGTCACTATGAATTTAGTAGGTTGTCGCACATATGTACCACTTCAAATTGCAAACCGATTTGCCCTGCAGTGTCCTTCCCAGGTGTTCTAGTGGTGCACCAGACCCTCCTGCAGCAAAGCACCCCCACAACATGATGGTGTTCTTCGGCTTGAAAGCCTCCCCCTTTTCCCTCCAAACATAACAATGGTCATTATGGCCAAACAGTTCGATTTTGTTTCATCAGACCAGAGGACATTTCTCCAAAAACTAGGATCTTTGTCCCCAAACTGTAGTATGGCTTTTTTATGGCGGTTTTGGAGCAGTAGCTTCTTCCTTGCTGAGCGGCCTCTCGGGGTATGTCGATATAGGACTCGTTTGCCTGTGGATATAGACCATTTTGTACCTGTTTCCTCCAGCATCTTCACAAGGTCCTTTGCTGTTGTTCTGGGATGGATTTGCACTTTTCGACCCAAAGTACGTTCATCTCTAGGAGAGAGAACGCGTCTCCTTCCTGAGCGGTATGACGCCTGCGTCATACCATGGTGTTTATACTTGCGTACTATTGTTTCTACAGATGAGCGAGGTACCTTCAGGCGTTTGGAAATTGCTCCCAAGGAGGAACCAGACTTGTGGAGGTCTACATTTTCTTTCTGAGGTCTTGCCTGATTTCCTTTGCTTTTCCCATGGAGTCAAGCAAAGAGGCACTGAGTTTGAAGGTAGGCCTTGAAATACATCTACAGGTACTCCTCCAATTGACTCAAAGGATGTCAATTAGCCTATCAGAAGCTTCTAAAGCCATGACATCATTTTCGGGAATTTTACAAACTGTTTAAAGGCACAGCCAACTTATTGTATGTAAACTTCTGGCCCACTGAATTTGTGATACAGTGAATTATAAGTGAAATAATCCCAATGTAAACAATTGTTGGAAAAATGACTTGTGTCATGCACAAAGTAGATGTCCTAACCGTCTGCCAAAACGATCGTTTGTTAGCAAGAAATGTGGGGAGGGGTTGACAAACAGGTTTTAATGACTCCAGCCTAAGTGGATGGAAACTTACGACTTCAACTATATGTACCATTTCAAACTGGGAAACGAATTGCACTGTAGTACCCTTCCCTGGTGGTCTAGTGGTTAGAATTCGGCGCTCTCACCGCCGCAGCCTGGGTTCGAATCCCGTTCAGGGAACTACTCTTTTGCTTCATGTTTACTTGTACAACCTGTCACAATGAATATAGAAGGTTATCGCACATATGTACTAGCTCACACTGAGAACCGATTTGCACTGTATTATCCTTCCCTGGTGGTCTAGTGGTTAGGATTCGGCGCTCTCACCGCCGCGGCCCGGGTTCGATTCCCGGTCAGGGAACTACTCTTTTGCTACATGTTTACTTGTACAACCTGTCACAATGAATATAGAAGGTTATCGCACATATGTACCAGCTCACACTGAGAACCGATTTGCACTGTATTATCCTTCCCTGGTGGTCTAGTGGTTAGGATTCGGCGCTCTCACCGCCGCGGCCCGGGTTCGATTCCCGGTCAGGGAAATAGTCTATGCTCCTTGTTACTTGTGCAACCTGTCACTATGAATTTAGTAGGTTGTCGCACATATGTACCACTTCAAATTGCAAACCGATTTGCCCTGCAGTGTCCTTCCCAGGTGTTCTAGTGGTGCACCAGACCCTCCTGCAGCAAAGCACCCCCACAACATGATGGTGTTCTTCGGCTTGAAAGCCTCCCCTTTTCCCTCCAAACATAACAATGGTCATTATGGCCAAACAGTTCGATTTTGTTTCATCAGACCAGAGGACATTTCTCCAAAAACTAGGATCTTTGTCCCCAAACTGTAGTATGGCTTTTTTATGGCGGTTTTGGAGCAGTAGCTTCTTCCTTGCTGAGCGGCCTCTCGGGGTATGTCGATATATCCTTCCTGAGCGGTATGACGCCTGCGTCATACCATGGTGTTTATACTTGCGTACTATTGTTTCTACAGATGAGCGAGGTACCTTCAGGCGTTTGGAAATTGCTCCCAAGGAGGAACCAGACTTGTGGAGGTCTACATTTTCTTTCTGAGGTCTTGCCTGATTTCCTTTGCTTTTCCCATGGAGTCAAGCAAAGAGGCACTGAGTTTGAAGGTAGGCCTTGAAATACATCTACAGGTACTCCTCCAATTGACTCAAAGGATGTCAATTAGCCTATCAGAAGCTTCTAAAGCCATGACATCATTTTCGGGAATTTTACAAACTGTTTAAAGGCACAGCCAACTTATTGTATGTAAACTTCTGGCCCACTGAATTTGTGATACAGTGAATTATAAGTGAAATAATCCCAATGTAAACAATTGTTGGAAAAATGACTTGTGTCATGCACAAAGTAGATGTCTAACCGTCTGCCAAAACGATCGTTTGTTAGCAAGAAATGTGGGGAGGGGTTGACAAACAGGTTTTAATGACTCCAGCCTAAGTGGATGGAAACTTACGACTTCAACTATATGTACCATTTCAAACTGGGAAACGAATTGCACTGTAGTACCCCCTTCCCTGGTGGTCTAGTGGTTAGATTCAGTGCTCTCACCGCCGCGGCCCGGGTTCGATTCCCGGTCAGGGAACTACTCTTTTTGCTACATGTTTACTTGTACAACCTGTCACAATGAATATAGAAGGTTATCGCACATATGTACCAGCTCACACTGAGAACCGATTTGCACTGTATTATCCTTCCCTGGTGGTCTAGTGGTTAGGATTCGGCGCTCTCACCGCCGCGGCCGGGTTGATTCGGTCAGGAAATAGTCTATGCTCCTTGTTTACTTGT